>NW_010516899.1:934-12036 GCF_000687285.1 Phaethon lepturus | reverse complement strand
GTCATCTGCAAACTTACTGAGGGAGCAATTCATAGTTTACATGCAATATCTTTTATTGGACCCAATTTTATAAAGTAACTTCTAATATTTCCTTTGAGGATGTCTTACAGGTCCACTTACAAAGGCAATAATAAAGAAGATATGGCACTCATCACCATATGGTTATTTCACAATTACGTGCATTTAGAATTATTTACTAAAATAACTGGAAAATGAATAGTAAGATCTAAAAATTTAATCACGTTTGGCTTACAAATGAAAATGTCATACAGTTGTATACTATACCCAATGATTGCAAGTGAATGGCTCCATTAACTGGTTATAGACCCAAAATGAGGGAGTCAGTCCCTTATTTATATACAGTTTACAATAGCATGAAAGATTCAAGGAGTTGAAAGTACTTCTTGGTTTAGACTTGTATTCATTATGCCAGGCATTTAGAGAAATGTTGAGACATTTAATGTTTTCTGCCCATTTAACACAGAAAACAAACAAACAAACAGACAAACAAACAATTTTGTCCAGTTTGGTGGCCTCTGCACGTCCTGGGCTTTGGTACTTGTTGAATGTATGTAAAATAGGCTGGAGGAATTAAAACCTGCCTCCTGGTGAGTCCCAGAATAAGGAACTCTATACTTGAATCTAAGGTTCAGTGTTTTAATCCTACAATGCCTGAGATTAGATGGTAAGCACCTGGAGTGAAATATATCTGAACAAGTACAAGTGTTAGCAGGTATCTACATCTGTAGAATAACCTCTGAGCTATTCAGTTGTTGCTCCCCAAATAGTCCAAGAACTATTGGCAGGAATTTTTAGTATGCAATTTATCCCATCCTAATGTAATAGTCTAATATTGGTCAAAGGAGATGTGCCCCAGAAGTTCATGATTTGGATTAGAAAGTGAGCCCAGAGTAAATAAATTGGAGACTCAATGTAGAGGTTTGCATTGTAGATGCCAAAAAATATGTGAGTTGAATCCCTCTTCGTGGGGTGAAAAGGCTTCATAGCCCTGATCTAAATTGAGACAGAGACACTAGCAATCCAAAAGAAACCTGAGAGAGATTATTTATGATTGCTAGGAAAGATAATCTATTATCTGAAAGAATACCTCCTGCCCTCTACCCATCCGCAGTCTGCACAACAAAACATGAGCCACAGTCAGTCACAGTAAAAGAGGAGGCTAACAAATAGCTGAACAGTTAAGTCTCTTCCCTCCCCTTACCCTCACTTAGAAGAAAACTTTTTCTCTACTGCCTCTCAAGTCCCCCCTCCACTCTTGTGAGGGAACAATGTACAATCAAGGACTGCCTTTCCTTTCTTGCCCTACCCAAACTGCTCACAAAATGTTGTTTAAACTAAGTCAGTCAAAATAGGACGGGCTTAGATGAGCAGTGGACCTAGCAGACCAGTTAGGAATTCACAGGTAGAATGTGACAGGTTGCTAGAGGAGGAGGCATGGCCAAATCCCTCTTAAATACATTTGGACAAAAGTGCAGTGAATTCATGCTTAATGTGTTGCATACAGTGAATTGAATCCCTGCATATACAATCCCTCCAGTTATACGCAGGCTGTATTTCTCTGCTAATCTGGAATCTA
This sequence comes from Phaethon lepturus, assembly GCF_000687285.1. Taxonomy (NCBI): domain Eukaryota; kingdom Metazoa; phylum Chordata; class Aves; order Phaethontiformes; family Phaethontidae; genus Phaethon; species Phaethon lepturus. The sequence goes on along the minus strand of NW_010516899.1, from coordinate 10,439 downwards.
AATAAAATTTTGGGAATCAATTTGAAAAAAAATCTTGGGGAATTTCTATTTGATAATTCATAGGCTTTCTGGCTGATGGATCCCACTTTAAACTTGCATTGTGATATTTTCTTCATAACGCAAAAGTGTGACTTCGTAATGTCATCTAAGCCAAGGAATGGGTCATGATTATTTGGACCTGTGTGGCCTGATGCAACTTGGCTTTCATTCAGTGCTCGTGTTTGTTCTGTTCTGGTCTACAGTTCAGCTTAAGTTTGATGTATCATATTAATTTATTTTGTAGGACTTGATCAATTAACTTGAGAAAACTCTGTGTAGTGTTGATTCAATCATATAACAAGCATAATTTAATACAAATTGCATAACAGACATTGATTTTGCCCAACTGCTTGGTAGAATTAGTGTCACTAAAGGATGCAGCCAAGCTGAACTAACAATATTAAGCATTTCTGCAATTTATCTCATGCTGTAATGAACAGTAAATGATATAATGACCAACAAGATTAATGATAAAATAAACATGCTAGTTAGATCCACTCCACAGAAGTCCAATTCAAGACAGTGCCTTGTAATCAATAATCTGGGACTTGTAATAAGAAGTAGGAATGTTAATATAGAGATGGACTCATTAATAGATTTCAAAAAAACTCTAGATATCCAGTTAAATTAGTTATATTTTTAGTTATATAAATTCTGTTTCCAGAATTAGTGCTGCTAGTGTGAAAGTCAATAGCTGCTCTGAAAAAAAGTACAAACCGAGTGTTTCAGATGCTTGTTTCATTAACTAGGAAACTAGTTTATAAAAACATAATTGAAGTTGCCCCACATCCCAATTGTTGGCAAAAAATCAACAATACAAAATTTGTTTAATTATTTTGTATTTAATTTAATAAACCTGCAGCTTTCAGACACTGGTGTGGTAAGTACAAGAAACTGGACCAATATAAAAGGAAACAAACCAGAACAGATGATTAGAAGAAAAGTTTAGAAAAGCCTTCTGTCTTATTTTCCACCAGATATGGTGAACACTGAAAAATATTACTGACTCTTTGACCATTGATTAAATTTCATTTGTTGCATAACTGTTCTTGGATTTTTTGTGTTATTTTTAAAGGGGTTTTTGAGGTGGCTTGGGGTTTTTTTCCCCAAACACCATGAAAAGTTAGTTTTGTGCCAAAAATATTTGCTATTACTACAGATCATGCTTTGTACCTTAGAGTAACTTCATGGAAAATAGAAATCAAACTAAGTTCTTCAGAATTTCTAGGGCTGTTTGTTAGCCAACAAAGTTTCTAGCACAAACATACTCCAGAAGAAAAACAAATATTTAGCATACTGAGCTGTAAAGACGGTTCCTTGTGGCCACAGAAAGTTATCAGAACATCAGACTGACCATAAGCTTAGTTGATTTTCATGTTATGGAATACTGCAGTTATTGTCAGAGTTTAAAACAGGGAGTAGGTTCATGACATCAATCCTCTCATAGGCTGCATTAAAAGTAGCTTAAATTCAGTGACATTTTTATAAAGTTTAATTTCAGACACCTACTGGCTGATAATAACAATGTTGAATGAGTGAGTTAATTAATTACATTTTGTATTTGGTGACAGAAAAAAGAATAATTCATTCATCCAAACAAACCATATCAACTTGAGCTTTAGATATCAATCACAAAGAGTTGTTCTTACAACAGTTGAAAAATTTTCGCAGAAATGTGTTGTAAAGTAATTTTAAAATGCTAGTTGAAAAATAACAAAGTGTTTTGTACACAAATCAGTTGCTTTTTCTGAGTGTTCTCTGTAAATGAAGTATTAAAAACTAATTTTCTGTATGCTTAAGCAGCTTGAATGCAGATGCAGTAGCAAGGTGCTGCTATTTTTGAGATCTTCAAGACTGACAAGAGACATCGTTAAGCAATACTAACATGTGTTTAGTCAGATGTAGAGAAAAAGTTTTTCCCTTGTATCTACCATATATCTCTTTAAATCAATCACAGGAACCTAGACAGGAATCTAAAGGCAGACTTCTGTTCTTACATCAATTTTCTTTAACTGTAAATTTCTATGTTCAGAGAATTCATCCAACAATAATTTAGAAATATTTATTATTTTGACTATATTCCATAGTAAAAAAAATTGCTACTTTTATATTTGTAGAAGTATTTTATTTATTTTAAAAGCAACCATAGATGTAACTTAATATTGTACCTTAAATTCCACTCCGCACTACTTCTTTTTGTACCAAGGCTATGAAAGATACTAATAACCAGGTCTTGGCTTCAGATTCCACAACCTGCACAAACTATGAAATCAATCAAAAAAAAAAAAATCTACTGACATAATTAAAATCCTTTTTTTTTTAATTATTCCTATAGTGACATACCAAAAAAGAAAACAGAAAAGAAAAACAGGGGATGAATAACTTCCTGAAAATTTTGTTATTTACTTCCTAGCTAGGCTAATATGCTAAAAGTTAAACATTCCACTGAGTCAAGAAGGAAAAGGACCCCCCTTAGTACGCACTCAGCTGAATGTTGAAGGATTCAAATATCTTAGAATGCCAAAACTGACTAATTTTATCCCCATCTCCCTTCAATATAAATTTTAGCATTTTAATATATAATGATAGAGTGTCTGTTTTCAACAACAGTTTAAACAAAGGTCCTCTATCTGACCTCACTGAAATGTGTTAAAATTTGACTTTCTCATAGCAGTAAGGTTGAGTACAGAAGTTTCCAAATTTTCCCTCAGTAATAGAATAATCCTCTCCATTATTTTTTAAATGTAACAAACTCTTCAAATTTTTGTCATGGTATTTTTCTCTTGACTGCAAATTTTTAATTGAAAGAGGCTGGTTTGGTGTTTTGCTAACGGGAAATCAAATGAGAGGGACAAAGCTTTTAAAGGAAAAAATCTGTAGCTATTAAGAGATTTCCCCCACTATACTGCATCCATGAGAGCAAGAATAAACTTTTCAGACCTGAACCTGAATCCTTGAGAGTTCAAGACACTGAAGACGCATGCTTAAAGCGCTGAAATAGCTGAATGGCTTGTTGGTTGTGACCAGTGAGAGGAGACAGAGGAAGATACAGCAGCAGTAAAAATAGAGACACATCATCATGCTGTTTGTCCTTCCCAGAGGCAAAGGTTGAGCAAAATTTTTGAAGGCTGCATGGAAGGATAAAGGCCTGAAATAAAAACATAATGTGGCTTGGAAGAAAGGAAGATGTTACTGATATACTGAAAGTTTTCTTGGATTTACTTAGAAAGGAGCAAAGATAATAAAATTTGTCACACTTGGGGACAAGGAACAAACATTGAGCTTCTTTCAACTGCCCTTTGGATTGGAATGGAATGGAATGGAATGGAATGGAACGGAATGGAATGGAATTATTTAGGCTGGAAAAGACCTTAAGAAAACTGAGCCCAACCATAAACCTAACATTACCAATTCCTCCACTAAACCATGTCCCTAAGCATCACAACTACACATCTTTTAAATACCTCCAGGGATAGTGACTTAACCACTTCCCTGAGCAACCTGTTCCAATGTTTGAAAACCATTTTGGTGAAGAAATTTTTCCTAATATCCCATCCAAACCTCCCCTGGCACAACCTGAGTCCATTTCCTCAAATCCTGTCACTTGATACTTGGGATATGACACTGACACCCACCTCCTACAACCTCCTTTCAGGAAGTTCTGGGGAGAGACAGAGTCTCCCCATGCCTCCTTTTCTCCAGACTAAGCAACCCTACTTCCTGCAACCATTCCTCATAAGACTTGTTCTCCAGACCCTTTACCAGCTTCGTTGCACCTCTCTGGATACACTCCAGCAACTCAATGTCTTTCTTGTAGTGAGGGGACCAAAACTGAACACAGTATTCAAGGTGCGGCCTCACCAGTGCCGAGTACAGGGGCACAATCACTTCCCTAATTCTGCTGGCCACACTATTTCTGATATAGGCCAGGATGCTCTTGGTTTTCTTGGCCACCTGGGCACACTGATGGCTCATGTTCAGCCGGCTGCCCACCAGCACCACCAGGTGCTTTTCCACTGGGCAGCTCTCCAGCCACTCCTCCCCAAGCTTGTAGCATTGCATGGAGTTGTTGTGACCCAAGTGCAGGACCCGGCATTTGGCCTTGTTAAACCTCATACAGTTGACCTCAGCCCATCGATCCAGCCTGTCCAGATCAACACTCCTGCCCAACTTGGTGTCCTCTGCAACTTACTGAAGGGGCACTCAATCCCCTCATCCAGATCATTGATAAAGATATTAATCAGAACTGGCCCCAATACTGAGCCCTGGGGAACACCACTTGTGACCAGTCACCAACTGGATTTAATCCATTCACCACAAGTGTCTGGGCCCAGCCATCCAGCCAGTTTTTTAGCCAGTGAAGAGTACGCCTGTTCCAAGCCATGAGGAACCAGTTTCTCCAGGAGAAGGCTGTGGGAGACAGTGTCAAAGGCTTTACTGAAGTCCAGGTAGACAACATCCACAGCTTTTTCCTCATCCACTAGGCAGGTCTCCTCCAGAGAAGGAGATTAGGTTAGTTAATCAGGACTTGCCTTTCATAAACCCGTGCTGACTGGGCCTGATCCCCTGGCTGTCCTGTACATGCTGCATGATGGCACTCAAGATGATCTGCTCCATAACCTCCCTGGCACTGAGGTCAGGCTGACAGGCCTATAGTTCCTTGGATCCTCCTTCTGAGCCTTCTTGTAGATGCGCATCACATTTGTTAACTTCCAGTCAACTGTGACCTCCCCAGTTAGCCAAGACTGCTGGTAAAAGATTGAAAGTGGCTTGGTGAGCTCTTCTGCAAGCTCCCTCAGTACTCTTTGGTGGATCCCATCTGTCCCCATAGACTTAGTGGTGTAGCAGGTTGCTAACCATTTCCCCTGGAAACATGGGGGCTTCATTCTTCTCCCTGTCCCTGTCTTCCAGCTCAGGGATCTGAGTACCCAGAAAACAACAGGTTTTACTATTAAAGATTGAGGACAAGAAACCATTAAGTACCTCAACCTTTTCCTCATCCTTTGTCATTATGTTTCCCCCCACACCCAATAAAAGATGGACATTCCCCTTAGCCCTCCTTTTGTTGCTAATGTATTTATAGAAAATTTTTTTATTTGTCTTTTACAGCAGTAGTCAGCTTAAGTTCTAGTTGGGCTTTGACTCTTCTAAATTTTCCCCTGCATAACCTCATGACATTCTTGTAGTCCTCCTGAGTTCCTACCTGCCCCTTCTTCAAAGGTCATAAACTCTCTTCTTTTTCCTGAGTTCCAGCAAAAGCTCTCTGATCAGTCAAGGCAGTCATCTTCCCCACCAGCTCTTCTTTTGGCACATGGGGACCGCCTGCTCCTGCACCTTTGAGATTTCCTTCCTGAAGAATGTCCAGCCTTCCTGGTCTCTTTGCACTTCAAGACTGTCTCCCAAGGGGCTCTGTCAACCAGTTTCCTAAACAGGCCAGTCTGCCCTTCAGAAATCCAAGGTGGAAGTTCTGCTACTCCCCCTCCTTACTTCTCTGAGAAATTAAAACTCTGTAATTTCATGATCACTGTGCCCAAGACAGCCTCCAACCGTCACATCTCCCAGAAGTCCTTTGTTCACAAGCAACAGGTCCAGTGGGATGCTTTCCCTAGTTTTCTCACTTACAGCTGACACACTCCAGGAACGTCCTAGGCTGTTTCCTCTCTGCTGTATTGTACTTCCAACAGACATCTGGTAAGATAAAGTCCCCCATGAGAACAAGCGCTGGCTATTGTGAGGCTTCTCCCAGCTACTTATAGATTATTTCACCCATCTCTTCATCCTGGTTGGGTGGTCTGTAACGGACTCCCACCATGATATCTGTCTTGTTGGCCTTCCCCCTGATTCTTACCCATAAACACTCAATGCTATTGTCACCATCATTAAGCTCTAGACAATCAGTCTACACTAAACACTCCCTAAACTTACAAGGCTACTCTGTCACCTCTCCTTCCTTGTCTATCCCTTCTGAAGACTTTATAGCCATCCATTGCGGCACTCCAGTTGTGTGAGCCATCCCACCATGTTTCTATAATTACAAATACATCAAATTTTTCCAGCTGCGCAATGGCTTCCAACTCCCCCTGTTTGTTGCCCATGCTGCATGCATTGCTGTAGATGGACTTTAGCTGGGCTTTTTATTCTACCATTTTTTTGAGGGGAGAAACCCTAATTCCTATGTCACTGCTCTCAGTTGCTTACATGGTTTCTAACACATCAACAACTCTTGTATCTTTGCTGTCACATGGATCTCCATCCTCTGCCTCTACTGAGATGGCTATGGTGCTGTGCACATTAGCACAGGCACATTTCAAATGTGCCCCAATATACTCAGCACATCATGCAGCAGACTGAGGGACTTCGCTTACACATCGTCCCTCAAATATTGGCATGCAGCCCCCAGGCTTACATCTAATGAGCCTGGTTTTATCCCTTTTTCCCTTCAAATCTAGTTTAAAGCTTCTTTCTATGCGGCCTGTGCAAAGATCCTTTTCCCGCTTTGAGACAGGAATACACAGTCTGTCTCCAGCAGGCCTGGTGTCATGAAGGCTAGACTAGACTAGAGTAGACTAGTTCCGGTTGGAAGGAACCTGCAATGATCATCTAGACCAACTGGCAAAAGGTTGAACTGCACTCTACTTTTTATAGACTTTTTTCAATATTGGATTTCTGCACTTGGGGGTTTTTTGCCTGTTTGGTTGGTTGGATTTTGGCTTGGTTCAGGTTTTTATGTGATTTTTCTTTTCTCCTACAAAAGAAAGAAATGTCAAGGAAGAAAAAAATAAAACTCATAGCACTAGCATTGATAAAAACTATGTATCTCAAAATCTTTAACAGATATTCATTAAAAATGAACCGAATGAAAAAGAAGAGATACAAAAAATGTTAGTTAAATATAAAGTTTCTAGAAGCAATTTAAAGCTCTTGAACCTTGTTCTTTTAAGCATCTACCCTGTAAAAGGGTATGCTCAAGTTATCAAAACATCTGCTAGGTAGGCCTAACAAAGACTTTCTGGTTCCTAACAGAGTCAGGACGTCAGAGCTTAGTATTTCTCTTTACTTCCTGCTCTGCCTGTGAGACTTTGGGATTACTCCTATGACATACCTCATCCCCTTTGTATAAAACTTCTTTTGACTATATAGGGGGCCTAAATCCCATATTCTGAATGAGCCAATTCACCTTTTCCTTTACGGAAGCAATTGCTTGTTCTTACTCTGCTCTTCTGCTTTTTACTGTTCACTCAAGGAAACATATACCTGTTCAAGTTGGGAAGGACTGAATATCTCTAGGGTTGTGATTCAACAAGTATTGACATTTTTAAAGTTCTCCAGCACCTCTGCTAGAAAAAGATTGTATGTTTTAAAAGTTTGGGATATTGACAAGCCTGTTTTCATAAGGAAATAGATTATTTATATACCTGTGATTCCTGAGCTTGGGAAAATCATACAGGAACAGATGGTTTGTTAAATCAGCAGAGAGTCATTGCATCAGGAGAATGGAAAAGAGACCCAAAGCAAATTTCCCATAATGCACTAGAAAATTGTGTAATTCTGACAAGAGGTGAAAATTATTTCCTAACCCATGTCATAACTGGTGTTCACATGGCTGTCAGAAATTCATTTACTCTTTCCTTAGTGGTTTCAATTGATTTCATGGCACGAAAATCAGCTGCAGCTGCTTTAGCATGAACCAAACTGTTTAAAAACCCATCCACATTTTTTGATTTTTATCTTTTCTATCCATTAATTACATGCAATGATTATGTATAAGGTAAATAATGCTTTTTCCATTTGTCCTGAACTTAATTTCTACTATTTTTAGTACCCTTTTGTTCTAGTACTGAAGGTGAATATAAAAGAGATGCATTGATTAGACATCACTAAACCTTCAGTAATTTTATTACAGCATTAAAGTCCCATGGTTATTCCTTTCTTTTATGCTGGTTTATTCCAATCTCTGCAATCTTTTCTTACATATAAAGCCAACCATCGTCACAATCTGTCTCTTCAGCCCTTCAGGCTTCAGTTTATAATCTGAAACTAAGACAACAGATTAGCTGACTAGTTCTCCTCTGACAGGCGTAGCAAAATGCTAGTCCATTTAGTCATCTGCACAAGGAAATGTGGCTGAAGGGGATAGGGGACTGGTTAAGAGAAAAAGATGATGGTGTTGATGTGAGTTTCTGCTGATACAAACCAGAGTTGGTTTTCTTAGAAGGCTTTCGAGCATCTGTTGGTGATATGAAGTGTATAGCTTTAATTCTGTTGTTCTCTAGCGCATATAGTGACATAAATATATGTGTATAGTGACTACATATAGTGACAGTGATAAATCTAGATAAGAAATTTTTCCTGTTGTGTTCCCTCTCCAGTTCTGACTACTTTTTCAATGTCTGGTCATCCTCTCACTATTATTTTTTCTTAATCGTTCCTGACTCCAAATCAGTAACTAATGCCATAACATTCGGATCTTAGGTGTTGTGTGCCCCTTTGCTACTCACTTAAATTTCGCCCTATCTATTAATGAAAGCATACATGTCTTGTATTTAGCAGCCAAAATCTCTTCACTGAGTGCAGGTGGTCAGAAAAACTTTGGAGAAAAGCTTTTACACTGATGTTCTGTGTATAACTTAACATCTTAATGCTAATGTACATTTCTGGCCAAATTACTGTTTTTTTTACCAGCCCTTCATCTTCCAAATTCATATTAAATATCTTTTGATCAATTGGGTGGAATTTACAGTGATGTAAGTTTAAAAGCAAAATCAGAAAAGGTAATTAAGAAAAGGAAAATAAAATAACCTGTATTAGATACCTATTTGCACTGAGGTCTTATCCTCTGAAAGATAGAATTGCTTGTGAGAGAAAATGTGTGGCAAACCAGAGACAAGAAAATTACTTGAATTAATGAAAAAAAAAAAGTAAATTTATAATTTATTATAAATATCCCAACACATATTCTCAGGCTGGTTAACATGTCTTTAAATATTATTGCTGTATCATATGATACTTTCTCCTAAGCATGATGCATAAAATCTGAATTCTGTTACAGTTTTCAGGCACACACCTTTTTGGTCAGTGTCCTGGTTTCAGCCGGGATAGAGCTGGTTTTCTTCACAGAAGCTCGTGTGAGACTGTGTTTTGGATTTAGGATGAGAAACTGTTGATAATGTGCTGATGTTTTGGGTTGTTGCTGAGCAGTCAAGGACAGTCCAGCTTCTTGTGCTGGCCTGCCAGTGAGAAGGCAGGGGGTGCATGGGAAGCTGGGAGGCGACACAGCCAGCACAGATGACCCAGGCCGGCCAAAGAGATATTCCCTACCATATAACGTCATGCTCGGTATATAAAGCTGGGACAAAGAAGAAGGAAGTGGTGGAGGGACATTCGGAGTTATGGCGTCTGTCTTCCCAAGAAACCATTACACGTGATGGAGCCCTGCTTCCCTGGAGATGGCTGAACACCTGCCTGC
>NW_010516899.1:0-427 GCF_000687285.1 Phaethon lepturus | reverse complement strand
TTAGAACAACCTTGGGTAGTTCAAATACCTTTATTGCCACTTCTGGGGAACATTGTTTCCGTTTTGTCTAAGGTTAGCAAGCAATTCAAGAATATCACCCGGAGATCTGCCCCAAGGCTGGATAGTTATGAATGGCAGGGTGTGTGGAGCAGCATAGGCAAATGCCTGGGGCGGTGGACACCTCCAGTGTTTTGGATCTTCACTCCTGAGCAAGTGCAGAATCCTGATAAACTAGCAGAATATCTGGACGAAGTATGCTGTCAGCCTGGCAGTTCCAAGGAGACACAAATCATTGCAATGGGCTGGGGCCTGGCCCATGCCTACTCAGCTCTATTTAACACTATGCAATGGGGAGAGAGGTTCTCTGGATCTAATGGCAATGTGACTGGCACTGCCACTACTCCAACCCCCGCGGCAGGCACTGTAG
>NW_010516898.1:0-15626 GCF_000687285.1 Phaethon lepturus | reverse complement strand
TCTATCCTGGCTGAAACCAGGACAGAAGTCATACGAGAACTCCATTTCATTTCAAAAAGATGACATGAAATGTGAACTCATACTTTTGTGCTGGTAACGTGGCCTGAACACAGACAGAATGTCCATTTTGTTTTCTTCATTGCAGTTCATACGTATGTAGTGCAAGAGTAGAGACAAAGTGTATGTGTTTTACTGAGTCCAGCATGTCTCTTTGCGTACCGTGGCAAACGGAAATGTTTTTTTTCCCTTCTCCCCTTTTTCCCTTCTCCCTTCCTTTCTTTTTTTCCTTTTTTCCTTTTTTCTTTTTTCCTCTCTCTGTCTCTTTCTCCCTTTGCCCCCTTTGCCTTTTTATCTTTTTTTTTTGCTAGCCTTCAGTTCCTCCAGGAGTCATCCCAAAAGCATGTCCTAACGTGACATTATGCTTCATCGCAAGTGCTTAAATGCCGACTAAATGATGTATCTTGCCGCTTGCCGTGCCTAATGGCAGACGGTACAGAGAGGGAAGGATGCACCTATCTCACAGTGGGAGGGACTCCCCACGGCAATTCCTGTACAGCCTGCAGCATCAGATTTGATTATCCCATCTCTTAAGAGATACACATATTACAACCATAAAATTATCCAGCTTAATATGAATATGGAGATAATTTAAGGTGACACTGTTGCAGAGTAGGTAATGTGAATGAATATATAATTTAATATAGGTAAGGGCAGGAATGAGCTGTTCATTTAATGCGATGCCATTACTTCTTGTTACTGGAGACTCAAAAAGATGGAAGTTTATTTCTGTGTGACTCAATTATTCTTTTTTCCTTGCCTGCATGGTAAACAGCAGTCTAACTAATGGCCCTGACTCATTTGAGGATAAACAAGTGCTACCTTCCTGTTTAGTCATGTATGGTGTGTAATGACCTACCTTCCAATTAAATTCCTTTAAAAGCTAGAGCTAAAGCCCAGTCTTCAGTTTACAAAGATCACTCAAGAAAAATGAAACTAGTCTTGAACAGACAATGTGCATCCAAGTCATCTTTTAGTGTAGTTCAAAAAGAAAAATAATAATAAGAAAAAATAATTGTTGAATGTCTGGACAAAAAATGAATAATGCTCCTTTTAAAAATATTAAAAGCATGTGGTAAGTAGGAGCAAACTTTCTGTCTTGAGGGTTTAAAAATAGGCTGTTAGGCATAAATCAAAGGGACTTTTAAAATTTTACAACATAGTATGTGGACTGATCTCAGACCTCAATGCTGCAAATGATTATAAACATACTTTATACATTTGAATAGTGTCATTGTAGTCAATCATCCTTGGAAAGCCAACACATTTGTAAGCATTAATAGGATTTGACCTATATTTATCTTGACCATGGTTTTAGATATTGCAACTTATTGTATTCATCAGCAGCCCATCTTTCAGAACATTGGCAGAAAGTTCAGTGGTTTGGAGATGCAGTTAGATCCAATAGCCCACAGATGGAGACAGTGCTTTCTTTTGATATTATTTAGTCATTATGCATACCTGTATAGATGGAGATTTAAATGAGGAGAGGGTCTTGACAGTTATCAGTTTCTCTATAGAAATGCAAAGTAAAATCCATTGTAATGTGTTTCATTTGGAGCTTTATTGAAACCACTAATGTGTTCTGAAAAGATGAATTGAAAGATGAAGTAGATTGTGCAGATAGTATTTTCAGCTTTGGATACCAGAAATTACATTTAATTTTAATATTCAGAAGTAATAATTTAAATATCAGGCTGTTTAATTTTTGAATCATCATAGAAGTTTAAAATTTTTAAGATAAAAACCTTTACTTTTGAAAGAACAAATGATAGGTGTGTCAGTTATTTGTAGGTTAGTGTTTGTATATTTATTCTTTATCAGCCCTGCTGAGTTTATCCTTTCTTTATTGCACTTTATATCTTTCATGCCTTGTAGCTCTGTCTCATAAAGTCCTCTGTCATCTATTCCCAGATAAATATTACCTTGTGGACCATTACACGCTTTTATGATTTTTCTGCATGAAACAGTGATTCTTGATGTATTTCTGCTTTCATTTCTTGCTATCTAATCCTCTATAATTTAGTTAAACCCTTTAGTCGCAGTGTTACCAGGAGATGATAAGTTTTGTCTGGCTTATTTAAATTATATTTTAATTTTGCTGTTCTGTTACTCTCAGAGGTCTAGAAGTCCACAGCTGATACTGGAAGGAAAGGTGACCTAGCATAGGCAAAGTTTTACAAGAATCAAAAGGAAAAACATATGGATTTTTTTCCAGTTTACCAATACTGTCTCAAGAGAACCTGCATTAGACATCGTGGGAATCCCAGTGGAGGTAGCATGTGCCTACAATATTTTTAACATGAAATTAACTTGGAAAGGTGGAATGTGGGGGTAGGGAGACTGAGGAGGGCATGGTCATAAATGATTTGAATGTTGCCTCACAGCAGGGTGAAGACTCCAAGAAAACCATATAATCCTGGCTTTTCCTGACTTCCAGGTGTTAAAGTTTCTAAATAGGCTGTCTTCTGTACAATATATTACATGATGTAACCCCGATAACAGTGCAGATAGGGGCATGTTCTCCTTACGGAAACGATAGGAGAGGAGCATTCAGAAAACTGCTATTCTTCTTCCTGAAGAAAAAAAAGGAATAAGAATACTTTCCTATAGTGAATATGACTACTTCAAAAAGTAATTTAAGCCATGTATTAGCCATCTTCCTCAACTTTATACCTTGAGTCAGGCAGCATAACTAAAGTATAGCTTTCAATGTTTTAACACAGGAGTTTTGGGCTGCTTTTTGAAAAGAGGCTTTTAGTGGCATTTCTTCAGGATCTTTTCCCCTTTTTTTTTTAACACAGAAACTAAGTGGAAATTCATACATATATCAACAGAAAAACATATCTCTGTTTAAAGCAGCAGAGTGGGCTGAAATTTTCAGATCTACAACATGGAAATAACAAATAACTGTCTTATGGGCAATTAGAGGATATGACTGCAAACCTCAGAGATACACAGCTAGAATCTCAAGCCTGGTGAATTAGCTTATTTTCCTGCTTATTAGTTTGATCATTGGAATGTTATATCAAAAAACTCTTGGGTTTTTTTCTTGTAAATTAATGAGCTCCCCAAAGTTTTACACCGACTTTCTACTTGCTGTTTGCCAAGTAAACTATGGTCTTATGTAACTGCAAAATAGTTGAGCTGAATAGCAGCTGAAGGGAAATTTGGAAAGCCAGATGAAAGTTAGTAGTGCACCAGCATACTGTCCATTATGTGGTGACCATTTTGCTCCCAGGACTTAAAAGCACACTGTTAAACTTCTTTGCAAAAATAGGGTGACGAAGCCTGACAATGAAAACAGATGATGAAGTGACTGAACCTGGTTGCTAAGCCATGAAAAGGATTTTGCTAACAGCTGTACGTCAGCAGAGTGCATAAATAGCAACATCTTTGATATACTAAAGCTACTAATTGCGTTATTGGTTCTTAGCAGGTGCGGTGCAGGTTGTCTTTATAAAGAATACATTTGCTTGTGGCTAAAGAGTGACTTTCTAGTGGAAATGAGTTTGCTTGGCACTTGCAGCTCTTTATATCCCACTAAAAGCTGTTTCTCAAGCGTAGTACAATCCCTTTTTTTAAGGGACAGAATAGCTTTTTATGCTTGGAAGCTAATCTGAGCTGAAGATTAATGTCTGGTGGTTTCCAGATTTTTATGAAAGTCTTGTATTTTAAGAAACAGTATTGTTTCCAAAATATAAAATGCTGTTAATATCGAAACTTCCGATTATAATGAACTCCCTAAAGTCTGAGTAATTAATTACAAGACAATACTATAACCTCACAAAGAAGTGTACACATTGTCTATGTTAGATAAAAATAGAAAAAAGGTCATTTCAGACCATATCTCTCCTTAGGAGTTGCTTCTCATGCAGGCTACCTGGTTGGTCCATAGAGAGGGAAGGGTCTCACTGTGCCTGAGCACAAAACAGGTATGTCCCTTTGCTTCACGAGGGAAAGACAGTTGACTTGATAACATTAGAAGACCTCCCTCCCATCCTTCCCAGCAACTCCATTTGCTGACTAAATTACAGGTTTTCTTCAGTGTCCTACGGGCTGCTGAGAGTACTTTTTAAGAGTTCTTGCTAAACTGGTGGATAAAGTGCTCTCCCCTAACTGGCTAAACACCCCGATGACTTTCTCCAGTTGCAAGTATCTGTATTGCTGCCTTACCCCATTCTGGGAGGCTATTCACCAAGTCACTCTGTGGCTGTAAGGCACACACCTTGCCTGTGTTCTCTACCTGTTTTTATTTTAAGTGTGAACTGGAACATGTCATCATATTCCCTGCCTTCAACTCTTATTTTCACCCTTTTTTATTTTTCACAGTGCTTTGTTTGTAGATGTTACTTTATTTTATTTTATTTTATTTTGTTTTTTAGGCAAACACACCACATATCTCTAAATCAAAATATGCCTTCAAATATCTTTGTTTTACAACCTGGTCTTCTGAGCAGTGTTGTTGAAGGATAGCTCTTTGGGAAACTGCTTTAAGCATCTTTTAGTTCTTAAACTGGAAAGTAAAGCTAGAAGTAATCTTTGCAAAAAAAAAATTAGTTCTAGAAACTCAGAAGGTTCCTCAATGTGTAATGTTATAAACTGACTTATTTTTCTTAGTCTTCTTCAAGCGAATCAAATGTAATCAGCAAACTCATCTCTGTAGAAAACAGAATCAGAATTGATCAGGTTTGTATTAGTAAAATGAGTGAGTTGTAGTACTGCCTAAAGTTATGGAAAGCTCTGTTTCTGTTTCACACTTATTAATAGAGCATCTGTCCCCTTACCTCTCTTCACAAACAAAATTTACTTTAAACAACAGCTTGTTCCAGACCCATGCATGTTGTCATTTTAAAAGTATAGTAAACACAAAATACAATGGATGTTTCCCACTTCTTCTGGGAGGGGAAAGTAATAAATCCATTATAATGAGGTAAGGAATCCAGTTTTTTGCAAAGGTTTGAGATAAGCTAAAGAGGAAAGATTTTTTGAGAGATCTAACATCTCATAGAAGATCTTCAAAGATTAGCATGTTTTCTAATTACAATTCCGTCTCTCTATTACAAAGACAAAACATCCGTATTGTACCAGTTTCCACTTTCCTCTCTTTTTTAGGAGTAAGATTTTGCTAATGCCTACACGGATGGTTACCCTGCGGGGTACGTCTGTGCAGCGCTGCTTCGAGTGATGGGGAAGCAGTGACCCGAATTGGCACCTTTCTGTGTGTGTTTTAGTAAACTATGTATCTGATTGTAATGTAAAGAGCAGTAGAAAGCTGTAGGACCAAGGTCTGGTGGCTGAAGTGCCAGAATTATGCATTGGCAGATCCTTCTCTGTGAGATACATACGGCTCCCCAAACAGATGACTTAGCTTTCATCTTTTGGAGAACTTTTTTACCTTAGGTTTGGAGAACATTCCTTACCTTAGGTTTGTATCTCTTACATAGAGGTACTCTAATAGCTGAATATGTAGAGGGATCTTCCTCTGTGAAGTAACCGAGATCTCTCTTTTGAAGGCAAATAATGAAGTTGATCCGATTAAGCTGTGGAAGCATAGTCAGCAAACTTCCTTGGTAGCACATGAATTGGTCAAAGCAAACTAAATGCAATTCCAGAGGAAGAAATACTTAAATTATACCTATGATAACAGGGTGACCTACTGATATAAATGAGCAGTCGTAAAAATATATATTGCAGGAGTTAACTGCAGGATTTACTGAAATAATATTATAGAACCTAGAATTCGTTTGAGTAGATCTTGACACTTACTACTTAGTAGCTAAATCAACTGGCCTTCCATTTAACTAAAACTGAAGGAGAAAAGGTGAGCAACTGCACTTGGTCCAGTTACACTGGGACCATGAAGGTAATGGCACCAGTGCTTGGGTCTGATCTAAGGCTGAGAGAATTTCCAGGGATTTAAGACCCCTTACACTATTTCTATGCTATCTTCAAGTATAAAATCTTAGAGGGAATCCTTGACATAGTGTCATTGTCATTTCCTTCCCTCCCTGTGGAGTATTAAGGCACGGACTCTGGCGGGGATTCAAGCCAAAGACATTTATTGCTACAGGCACTTGCTTTTTATACCGTTACAGCTCTCTCACACGCCACAAAATGCATCCTGATTGGTTACCACACACAGTCCACGCGCTTCTCACACAGTCAGGATTGGCTGCCTGCAGGTGTCCACGCGCTCCTTTGCTTCCTCTTAGTTGTTTACCATCTTCTCAATGCCACAGCTCCTTCTCCTCAAGGTTGAGCCCTTGCAGGGTGATCCCAACACCTCTCCACATCTTCTCCGGAAAAGGAGAGTAACTGGAAACTGGGAGGTCAAAGGGAAAGGAACTTGCATGCCACTGCAACTAGTTTTGCTGTATTCATAAGACAGCATCTGTTCTTGCAAATTGGCTAATTGTGTGTGCAAGCAGGTATTCACTAATTAGGTTCTCAATTATCCATTTTGCTCAAACAATGGACATTTGCATGTATAAAATTAAAGGTTTTATGGACAGCTAACTCTTCCCCTGGTAATAAGCATTAAGGAGGGACTGTCTTAAAGACATCCATCAATGTTTCAAGGCTTCAGGGAAGTCGAGGGGGCTGAAATTCTCTTATGAATAAACACTGCATAGTGTTGCCTAGCAATTAAAGTATAGATGTGGCAATATTAATACTGGAAAGTAGCCGAACCCAATATAAATGATAATTAGAAGAAATGACAGCTCAGCAAAAAGGAGCGATAGCATCATTAGTGCCACGAGGGGCTTTGTGAAGCACACTCTCTTCACTGGACAGCTGTAGAAAAGGGAAGGGGGCGGGGAACAACAGCTTTTGATTAGGCCAGGTAGTTGTTTGAAATTCAAACAATTGGCTAGAGAGATTGCTATAATTTCTAATTTTCAGAAGGGTCTAAGGGTGGCTTTTCAAAGGGTTTTCAGTTAGCCACCATAAGTGCTTTTTGATAATAGGACTTCAGCTTGATTCCAGAGCCTTTCTTTTACCTTCTCTCCATATTGCGTTAGGACAATTGCTCTAGAATGACAAACTGATAGCCCTGAAGTCTTTTTAAAATACATTCAAACCTAAAATAAAATGAACTATTCTTCGTGGAGCAGAAGATAGGATCCCAGATGTCTCTCATGTAAGATTTTTTTCTGCCTTTCGCATTAGGATTTTTCTACTTTGTAGGGATGATGTCAGTTTTATCCACGCTCATAAAACAACTTCCTAAGCCCCAACGCAAATATCAGAGGGGGGGAATAAAAAGCAACGTATAAAGTTGATTTTTTTGTTACTTTCTAGCCAATATCATATTCATAAGTTTTAAACCATAACTCTAGAACTTTTATTCACCACATCAAAGTTGAATAAAAGTTTTAACCTATTTTATTTAGGATATATAACTGCTATAGCACTTTCATTTTATATTAAAAAAAAAAGTAAATCATTGCATAATTCTCTGTGTACCTCAGAGCCTACAGACATGCTTCTCATCATGTTTGTCAATCTTGTCAGTAGGTGGTGTGTGTCCAGTGGAACAAAAACAAAAGTCTGTAGCTGAAATCCCAGACCCCAGCAGCTCTCAGCTACGGCAACAATCTTCTGCTCTGATTCAATGTAGGCTCAAACAGGTCTCATTTGTTTCTGGGTGAGTGATTACTGTTCAGTTTATGGAAAGTTAGAAGCCATGGAAAAAGCAATGTTTGTCCCAGGCCCTCTCCAACCAAGGGGTCTTGCAGCCTTTTGAGTCCAGAGGATTCAGCCTTTAGTGTTTAAAAAGCAGCTGAGTATCCAACTCTTTCATAAACTTAAGTCTGGTTTTGGCGGGTTTTTTTGTTGTGGTGTGGGTGGTGTTTTTTTTTCTTTTTCCAACCAGCTAGAAAAATCTAAAACTACAAAAAACCCCAAATACTAGCTTTTGAAGTCTAGAGTCTTACGCTGAAAAAATAATTATGTTTCTCAATGCGGAGTTTAGCTCAAAAATGAAATTTGTGTCATTACTTAGGTTATAAACATGTGTGTGGCATATTAGTCAATTTTTCTGGTTTTTAAAAATGTCAATATATATCAGACATGACAACAAAGAAATTAATATCCTCATCAAAGCTACAGGAAACTTTGCTTTCAACCTCAAGGATGAGAATTGGGCTGCCTATTCTTCATTTGATTTTATAAATCCCCTGTTGGACACTTTTACTCAAGTTTAGATAATGCTACTGATTTCAGCTATAGTGCTTGTGGGCAGGATTTTATGTAAGAGAGCCAGATTAGTTATTCTTGTCTTTCCTCTTAGCCACACCTGTCCTTTCATTAGATGCTGAGACCTTATTGCCTCTTATTGCCTCATTTAAAACAAACAAACAAATTCAACTCATCTGAATAAAATCTGCAACTGCCCCCAAATGTTTCTATCACCAGGAAAGGAAAATTCCCTAAGGTGTCAGAAGACCCAGTCACATGAATAGACATGCACAGTTATTTCCCCCTAAGGGATTTTAGAAAATACAAACAACTCTACAACCATTGCTGCTGGACATTTTTTATTATGATTTATCTTCTTCTGGTAATGCTTATGTGATACCAGTTTAAAAAATGACAGTACCCTGTGTGACAGTAAAATATCTTTGAAGACTACCACAACAAAATATTTTCATATTCTACATACTCTAAAAATGTGCTAAATACTCTATACCCACATTTCCAAAGTAATGCTGTATAGATCATTCTGTGCCATGCAGAGTTCATGCTGTTTCACTGATCAAGTCAGCTTAGACATGACATCTTCTCTGAGGCATTAGAATAATGCTTTATTTTAAAATTATGAAATTATTTTTTCTGTATGCTATGCAATGTTCCAGTCTAGTAGAAAATTGTGATCTTTTGTGAAAAAACAAAAGTATCGTCACAGTAAAAATGATGATAAAGAAAAAACGGAAATGGTGATAAAAAAACGGAAAACTCCCCATGGAAAATAATTCCTGTGTTTGACAGGCACACCACGTCTTGGTCCTGTCCCTTTGAATGGTGATGTTTCCATTTTTCTGAGCCAAAATCAGAGTGACATGCAGCCTGCATGTGGCCATACCTGAGCAATCCAACACAGAAAAGGAGAGATGAAGTTTAAAATTGAAAATTATGTTGTTTAGATTGTAGTGCATTAAAAAATGACCACTTCTAGTGGTCATGTTCAGTTCGTGTGTGTTAGTGATAGGCTGACCTAGTACCTGCTTTTTGTGAATGAAAGGACCCCATAAACCTTAATGTTGTCAGACTAGATCTATAAATCTTTTAGGTAAAACATATGCTACTTATATAGTGACTGCATAGAAAATATGCATTCGTTCCACTTGAAAAAACAGTACAATTTTCTAGCTAAAACTTGAAACAGATGAAAGCCTAGGAAATCTTTTCTTACCACACTGCTTCTACTCCCAGGGCCAAAGAGCATCATCTTACTCCATGTAGCTACATAAGGAGGCTCCCTTGAGAGGAAAGTAGAACATCAGTAGGGCTGGAATGAGTGATACTATAATTGTTCTTACTGGTAAATTAGTGAGTTCTTGCAGCACACTTAAAGATGTTCTTGGGGGTACATTTTTAGCTTTCTACAGGCAAATCCAGGAAAGTCTCCCCAGTCTTCTTCAACCAGACTGGGTTTATACAGTTCCTGATTTAGCTACAGTCCTTTGTACCTTTGCTACATGGCCCTTTGTAGCAGCAGCAAGCCTTGTTCTTTCTGTCTAAATTTCAGCTAAGCTGTGTGTCTTGAAATATGATTATATATATGTTTCCTGAGTGATGATGAGAGTAATGAGCAGTTGGTCCACAGCAGGCCAGCTTTTCATGAAAATTCCTTCTTTCTATGTATATTCTGCTTTTGTTAACAGAAACTGTTATTCAGACTTTATGTTTTGAATTGCCAGCTCCCTGGAGTTTCTCTAGTCTCCAAAATATACTGGAAAAAAAAAACAAAGACTCTTTCGGTAAATTATCCCTTGTCAGTTTAATTCTAGTGTAAATATCATAACTGGCATGAAAGTACTCCTCTATTTAGCAGTTAACTAATGTAAGAAGGTGCATTATTAATAAAGGTAACAGCCAACTGGGGTTTCATATAGGCATTACAAGTGTAATCATGGTGTGCTATAAAGGTTCTTGTTTTCGTAAATCAGCTTTTATAATGCTAAAGCTGACGTAGTTTTGTTTGGTATATTGGATGTGCAGTGAATGATAGAGTTTCAACTTTCCAGATAAGTATTTGTGAAAGAAAAGCAGTGAGTCCAGAGCATGTTCCAGGAGCATGAATCCAGGACTGGAAAGTTTCCTCACAATCCTTGTACACTCCTTGTGCATTCCCTTGCTTAAGAGGTGGGTTAAAATACTGACATTAACTTGGGATAGCATAATCTATTTTCTTCCCCTTGTGGAATATAGATGGTCAGGTATATATATCCCTTTGTAAAAACATGTTGAATTTTTCATGACATTAATAACAGTTCTCTAATAGTTTTAAAAATCTGACAGTAATTCATATTTCATCAAGAAATAGGTACATTGCCTAAAAATACTTATACATACAAGAGCTCTCATGTTTTGAAAGTAATTTCGATTAAAATACTCTACTAAGAAAAAAAAAGGTTCAGCCAGTATCCTTAGGTACACCTAGATTAGCTACAACTTGGAGAACTCAACAAGAAGAATGAATGGGTACTTTTCTTCACTGTAAAAATGCAGTCTTCTACACACAGATTTCTATAATCCATATACCCTACCCCTATAGACTAGAGTAGAATTAAGCTGTCCTATCTATCTCGCGACTGACAACTGACATTCCTGTGGGTCTACTGCAACAGCTGTATGTCATCCTGTCCTGTGGCTAGGAAAGTCCCCGAAATACTTTGTCATGAGCAACAGTGTAGATCCTTATAATAGTGAGATTGCTTATTGGCATGGCAAGCACAGAGGACTACAGATATAAATTGAAGTGGACGCTTGTAACTTTATTTCTTCTTTCAATTTCTTAAAATGTGAAGTGTTGGAATGGTCCTATTAACCTCATTGATCTGAATAAAGTTTTCACTGGTTGTTGCACAGAGCTTTTAACAGCAAAGCTTGCAGGCCTTAGGCAAAATAAATTCACCGGAGAAGCTAAATCCCCATGGGGCTTAAAAAATAAAAAATTAGCTAGTTTTACCCTGGAAACATTTTCTTGCTTAAGTTACATAAATGCCATTCTCAGCTTCCAGCAGCCACTTTGCACATCCCGTCTGTTCTGCGCTTGTGCCTGTCCGTGTTCTGGGCAATATGATTTCAGGTTCTTCTTTCTCCCTTTCCTTTGAGGTGTTCTCCAGTCTTTCCTCCCATCCCTACAAAGCTTTCCAGATTTCTGACTTTTGACAACTGGAAGTATTTATTGCTCTGATCTTCATAGTATTGCTGGAGTTAGTGGTAGATATAAAATATCATGATATCTCTCTTAACAACCTGAATCAAATATCAGTTCTTCCAAGGAAGCCTTTATGGCATGGCAGAACTTTCCTCAATAAGCAATTTATATTTCAGTACTTTTGAGTGTTCAGTTTTTAGGGGATACACAGAAAAATGGATTTGAACAAGAAAAGAATGGCCAACATATGCTTCCATTCAAGTATACTTATCATAATCTAGTAGATCAAATGCACTGTTAACAATTCAACTGATGCTCTAGGAAAAAAAAATTCTTCAGCAGAAGCCTTTTCAAAGATGTAAATCTGTTAGGAAAACTAGAAGATGGAAGCTCTTCCAGTTTGGGTGTTTCAGGTACAACACAAGACAGTTTTCTTTCTGAGGTAAAACCAGAGGTATCCCTAAATAGATGGAAAATTAAGTACTCTTTTGTGTTTCTTCTGCTTTAGGATGTATGGCCAAAATACCAAGGGAGTGCCTTCAAACTGATCTATTGCTTATTCTTGTAAGGAATAGCCCTTGAATAGAAAAAAAAATAACAGATTTTTTACTTTGTGTTAGGAATAACATTTCAAATGGAGGAAGGAAAAATACATGCATTCAATGATAACCTCCTTATTTTAAAACAAGGCTAGAAGACAATGGTTCAGAAAAGGGCAGGTAAGTGCTGAGTTGCATCATAAGTATGGCCAATATAAGTCTGTCTGCATTTCACTGTCATTTTTGCCTTAAACGTTTCGATGTAATCGGTGGTATAGTTGTGTGTGCCGTCTGGGTCCATGGAGTGCTAGAAAATTAATGCTCTCTGTGTAGGCTGTGAACAGGAATGCCAATTAGTGTCTGCTGTGCTGGTCATTTCTTGGGTAGACTTCTGCCTGCTGAAATAACTAATTAATGTCACATAAGGCATCGAGCATGTAAAATAGTAACAACTCAGTCAATTTATCACAGCTTTGCTGAACTGAGGCAAAAACTTCCTTATCCCCCTCCAATTTGTTGAATGGTTTAGCTCCTTTACTATGAACATGTATTTTCTCTTGCCAAGTCACTTAGGGAAGATTTTTTTTCCCTTGTATTTTTTGCATCATTACAAAACCTCTGAAAGGTTTCACAAGTTCTTAACAGATTTAAGAAGACATTTTTTGCTTTAAAGACTCTTTAAAGACTCTCTCCCAGAACGCTTGAGCCAATTTCTTTTCATTTCTCAACCTTGATTTGCTCTAAAGGGCCTGAAAAAAACATACAAAACCAATTACAAACCCACCTTGCACGGCTGCTGGATTTTTTTAGAATGTGATGGTGATTCTGCAATATGGCAGAATATTACATTTCAGATACACCTGCCTGCTTGTAGCTGGTGTGAAAGGGGGATTCTTTAAAACAAGAATATCTATATCCATGAGGTGCTTAAGATTATATGCCTTATAAGTGTATGTATCTTTTGAAAAGTTATATATATGTATGCAGAGAGAATGAGTGCATAATTTGTGTAATGAAGAAGTGGAGAATAAGTTAAAATACAAATAGTATTAATGAGAATACTGGTAAACAATTCAAACAGTTTAAGATGAATACCATGGTTAGAAATTCTACTTTTCTCTTTTGTGGAGATGGCTGAAAAACCAGAGCTTCTGTGAACAAAATGGAAAATAGTTTCAACCTAGGCTACCCTTTTTGCTCTTTCTTCCCTTTCCCAACCTCCATCTGAGGTGCTGTCCCTAACAGCTTCGACAAACAAATCTCAGGCAAACATCATTATTAGTGGAAAAACCTAACATTCAGTATTAAAAACGTTTTAATGTAAAGCCTGGGAAAACAGTCTGCATTGTAGGTGCTGCTGATATCCTTAAAGTTACTGTATGACCAATTTGTATGGCCAAAAGGGATATAAATTACTTTGACCTGAATCTTTGCTCTTTCTGATAGAAATAGGAACTTAGGAGAAAGTTTTACCTTGACCGTGTGGTTTTGTGTAGGTTTCATCATGGCTACTTCATTTAGAAGAGGAATGAGTCATTTTAGCTATCCATTTTTAGTCCCCCGAGAGATGGGAAAAAACCCCCACAAATAACAGTTTTGCTTTATTATATTAAATTCAGTGAGATTTATTAAAAGGGAATGGGAAAGAGTAGTGAATTTGTGAACAGTTGGTGATACTTCTGAGAGGTCTGAAGAAAAGAAGGCTAAGAGGGAGGATCTAACTTCCATCTTCAACTACCAAGGGAGCGCTTACAGGGAAGGCAGAACCACACTTTTCTCAGACACGCAGAGAGAGGATGAGCAGTGGCAGACACAAGTTGCAGCAAGACAAATGCTAATTAGGAAAAAAGAAAGCAGTCTCCACAATAAGCAGTAGTCAAAATCGAACAGTTTTTCCAGAAAAGTCAGAATCTCCATTCTTGGGGATTTTTGAAACTTGGCTGGACAAGGTGCTGAGGAAGCTGATGTAGTTTTGAAATTGCCCTGCCTTGAGCAGGGGGGTTGAACTAGATCATCTCTAAAGGTCTTCCCCAACATTAATTATTCTGATTGTATATAGTGATATTTCTAAGTCATAACAATGACCTGGTTTACCACTTGAAGTGTTAGTTTTGCCCTTTTGAGTTGAAAAAGAAATAATTTAAACCTAATTTTTCCCTAGATTTTGCACCAAAGTTAGGAATAATGGTACTTGCATGTGAGACTCTTTCTGCATCAGATACTGAAGCAATTTAAAGATGACTGAAGATACAGTGCTCAGTAAATCCAAATACTGAAAGTAAGTTAAAAAAAACCCAACCTTTTGATATTTTGTACATAGTTTTTCTTAAATTTCATGAAAATAACATGAATTTTCCTAGAAGAAGTTTTTAATAATGAAAATTAAGCTGGTTAGCATGGTAAACAGTTTACATATCATGAGGTTAACATTTGAATATTTTGTTAATGACTATTGTAAACTCTGTGTTTGCACTGTGGTCCATTTTATGTGATAGAATAGATGCTATTATCGAATTTATAGCACACGTTTCTGCAAAATTCTGAATGTCGCTGTAGGTTGATCACATTATTGCAGGACATGCAATCAAGCTCACAATTACTGAGTCATAGATATTGTTGCTAAGCTTATATTTAGACAAGCGTTTGACATATCGATCAATGTGATACCATGAAAGATTGATTGAAGTTGATCATGCTATAACTCATTTTTCCTATGTGAAAAAATATTAGGGGAGACTAATTAAAAAAGACCTTATCTCCACTTGGAACATTTAGATTCCAATGAATGTCTAATATTGTTTTAGAAGTAATGAACAAAAGTAGCATTGATTCACTGCTTTTCTCAAAGTGCATGAAAACAAATAAAACTTGAAAAAAAATTGCTGCAGTAGTTACTGCAAGTAAAGATAATTCTATTGGAGATATCAGGGCACACCTATTAACTTAGAACTTTGTCTGTTTATTTCAGAAAGGGCATTAAAGAAATGATTTGGGTACTCGTGTATCTTGTCTGGCTTTGCTTCTTCTCCGTGTCTGAAAGATATTTGTGTGAAGTCTCGTTTCTTTTTCGGGTTTGAAGTTTCTGACATCCAAGAAGAAAAACCTAACGCTTTCATTATTTAGAAAGGGAAACACAACAGCAATTGGAAACGCTCTTTCATAATGTGAAGTGAATATTCATCTTCCTAAGAAACACTTCTCCGTGAGAAAACGTATGAGATTCTGTCACTGGTTGTTTAATAATTCCAGAAGTTGGGTGATTTACGCCAGACCTGGAGAGCGCTGTGTTTGCCTGCCATCTGTCCCAGCTAATCTCCGAATTCCATCTCCAAACGTGGATGACTTACAACTTCCCTGATTAATGGCATCTATCATTTTCTTCGTAACACAGAGCAATTAATCTCGCCCCGTCCCAGGGGTCCGCCGCAGTAATAGGTTTGCGGGGGAGAAGCAGCCCGCAAAAGTCCTTTGGGAAATAACACCCTTTTCGTCTTTTATTTTTCTTCTTTTTTTTTAACTTCTTTTTTTCTTTTTCTTCTTTCTCCTCCTTGTTTCACAGCCCTCACAGCGCACCCGCTCCCTGACCCCGCTCTGGCCGTCCGCCCAGGCGCGGTGACTCCGCGCCGCCCGTCCGCGGGGCT
>NW_010516897.1:32138-63411 GCF_000687285.1 Phaethon lepturus | reverse complement strand
TTTTTTCATGAAGAATTTTGAGTGCAAAATCAAACAATGAAACATAAGAATATCGTCGCTATGTTTGTTTGCATTAGATAAAAAAAAATGCAGATTTTCATAACACCGAATTTTTTTATCCCTGGGTATTTTTTACAGGCTTCCTTTACAAGTATTGTTTAGGTATTCCTGTTATAAGAAATAATGCAAGAAATAATGATAAGGAACAGCTAAGAAAAAAATTTAAGTGTTTTAGCTGGTAAAATATACCATAAGAAAGAGGTTTGTACTTTTTTTGGATCTCCCAGGGTCTAAATTTTTGTGATGGAGAATGCTAGAGGGATTTCTGAAATTAAAGCAATTATCAATACATAAATTCTAGAATCACCAAAACAAATAATTTTGTGCTAGCAGGACACTCTTTTTTTGAAGAGACTTAAAATTTGAACTGCTTATTTGAAACAATATAAATATATGTTGAGATGAGACATAAGTCAGCATAATTTGAATTTTAATGCATATATTAATCTTATATGTATACATCTATAAATTGTACACATATATGTATTGATTATTAAACTTCCATTTGGCTAATATTAACTCTGAAATGTTCATACAAAAGAAAGTGGATTAAAACTGGTTTGGTACAACAGCTTAGAAACATTACCATCTGAATCTAGTTTTAAGAAACATTTACAGAAGACTCAACACTGCTGTGAAAGTTTTAAATATTAATCAAGTTTACAAGTTTCTCATACTTTTGTATGACAGTTGTAACATTAGAATGCATGAACTGTGCTATACACAATGAGTGTAGGAATATACTTTGTTTTCAGAAACTACATGAAAAGGGGACATATCCTACTGATATCGTCCATGACTCTTCTAAGTGCATAAACATTGAATGGAATTTGCACTGTACTGTGTTTATCAGCCAAAGTTTAGGTGCAGCAAGATTCCCATGTCATTTTGAGCTGGTATGTGTGCACTAGTATGAGAAATTCAACATCCTGTGCTCAAAAATTGTTGCAGTTGACTAAATTTAGGATGCTGTTTCACAGCAGGTAAAATTATATTCTCGGAGATGTGGGATAAAATCCTGTCCTCTCTGCCATGTGTTCAGGAGATAAACCTGTTCAAGCCATCCAGCCAAAACTACCTGCAAAAAAAAAAAAAAGGTTTTTTTAATAAAACAAAATCCCTACAGTACTTTGATCTTACAAGTATAAATATTAGTATAATGAAGTGAAAGGCAATATATAGGGGAGGGAATGGCAACATATGAGGAGGAAAGAGGAAAGACTGAGAACAACACTACAGTAGTCCCAACTTAGATTGCTGTAAACCGCGAGGCACTTTTCCCTTGAGACTATATACATTAACTTTGGAAGAGATGACTCTTGTCTCTGTGACATTTTCTACATTAAAATGGAGATGTAAATATGAGGTAAAACAAAGGAACTAAGAATAATCCCTTAACTTGTATTAAAAAATTACTGTTTACTGTTTTTAAAAAATAAACCTATATACGCACTACTCCTTTTCCAAAAAAAAAGCAAACTGTCAGCTGTACCTAGCAGATAAGAAGTGAATTAAATTTATATGGATAGGAGTGCAAAGTTTTCTTTCAGTAAAAAATTGTCACTGAAAGTTACAGATTCAGGTCAGCCAAACATTTTACATGTTCTTTTTGAATGGATTTGGCAGGAAAGTGCAATAAAAATAGGTAAAAGCCCTTTGGGAAATGCTTTAAAATTTAAAAATTTCCTTCTGAACTGTTTATTACACCATCTTAACCAGCTAAGCTATACAGAATAGTTACTTACTAGCTTAAACTTTTACTGCATGTTAGCATATGTATATGTATTAACGTACTTCATTATTCAGAGTTGTTAAATAGTTATCAGAATAGTTTAACAAAAAATTTTTTTTTAAATTTTCAGAATTATTTCTTACCAGAAAAAAACATATTTTTAAAAAATTAATTTATCCCAATAAAGTATTTGTTCTCTTTCCTTTTTTCATTGAACTTTTTTTTTAATTGCTTAATTACACTGCTCTGTATAACAAAACATGCCTCTAACAAGACATGCCTCTAGCATTAAGTTATTATCATTCACAGAAACATGTTCCAACAAGAGGCCATATATTTCTTGAAGGGCCTAATTAAAATACAGCTGATAGTCACTGAGAAATTCAAATTAATATAATAAGTATTTTATATATAAACTGTAAGAGATTTCATTTTAGAGAGAATATTCTGTGATTGAATTCTAAGATTAAATGCAGATTTGAGCTTTAACAACAGACCAGCAACAATGTCTCTCCAGGATATATTGATCATGTGTGACCTTTTGTATTACTTATTAGACAATGTTTGTAGACAGACAGAAAAACTGAATATCTTTAAAGGTGCCTTTTACCTTTAGATGTGTTTTAAGTCTCAGGAAGCTCTATTAAACTCCTCTGAATGGCATACTTTAGGGACACTTTTGAACCAAAGGACTTCTCTTAAATATACTATAACAGCATACCGTAAGGCTTTGCTTTGAACACTTGCAACAGAGAATTGGAAAGGTCCCTGAGGCAGGTTTTTGCCTAGGAGATTCTGCATACATTTCAGATGATTTTGCAGTCTAACAGAGGATGCTGTAGCAGTCCCTGCTCGTACAAAATGAAATTGGAATTACACAGTCTATCCTTTTTTTTTTTTTTTTTTTTTAAAGGGAGTTTCTGAAAACACTGGGAAGCACAACAAATGTTCCAGCCTGCCTTTGTGCCTCGATGGGACACCTGCCCTATGCGCACAGCCCTTGCTGTTGATTCCTATTTGACCCCCGTCTTCCTGTCTTCGGGTGCAAGGACATGTCACTGCTCTTTATGGCCAAGAGCCACCGGTGCAGACTAAGTTTCCAGTACCTTTCTTGGTCCATGCGACATAAAGTCAGGGTACAGTAGACACACAAACCAGTCCTGTTGCCCTTCTGATCCTCTAGATGTTTAGAAGTACAATTATCTTCCTTCCCTGCCACATTACCCCCTTCCCAAGGTTCCTTGCATACTTAGATTCCTACAGAACAAACTGACAATTTAAAAAAAAAAAAAAGATATAAACTGAGGAAAGGAATTTCATCTCAGACGTATTAGCTCTTAAGAAGACACAAGGCTCCTATCAGGCTGCTTCTGTAAGAAGACACGTAGTCACTGCATCTCTGTGGAGAAACTAAATCCACTGCTTTAGCTTAGAAAGAGTAATTTTGGTTTTATGGATCTCATTCTTGTTTGCTCACTAACATACTCATTCCTCAAATCAAAGGAATGTCCTCGTTCTAAAATACAGATTATGTCACAATCTAAAGGTGTGATGAAAATCAGAACTGGGCCTGAAATATGTCCTTCTTACCATACAGTAAGTCTCATTTCACTATGGAGTGCAGCACAGTCTTCATCCTCTGTTCCTGCACAGCTTCAAATGTTGCAGATTTATTCCATATTCCCCATTTTAAGTGTAATTTAAAAAGATCATGGCATAGACAGAGATGCTAAAAAATTGAACAAAATTAAGTATTTTCCAGATAATAAATATAGACTGGGTGACTGAGAGTGAGAAATTATTTGTTCAAAGAAATATTTCTTTAATCATATAACCTATAGTCCTCAAACTGTAATATGCATGTAAGATACAGTCCTGTAAAAATATTGTCATATTTTTGCTGATAAAAAATGTGCTTTTTGCAGGTTAGAGATATTTGGTTATATTTTAGAATCAGAGTAAGAGTGTTTGTTCAAACATGATGAAACCCATTGGTGAAAAGTAGGTTACAGTACTGGTTTAACTATATTTTTTAAACAATGTAGTATTAAAATGTTAAAATTGAGATTATCACAGCAATTTTTTTTCTTTCAAATTATTTTTGTTACAGATTTCTATTAATGTTTCATGTCATGTATATAATCTTGTGCTCAAGCATACAGCAGATGATAGACAAACACAACATGGCAAGGTTAAAGCTCTTGCTGTCATCATTAAGTGCCAGGTTGTGCTCTACCTTTGGTGGTTCATAAATACCTTTATTTTCCTTACTGTCTGTAAGGACTACAAAAGGAATGCTATAAAATTTGTTGATTTAAAATTGTTCTTACAAAGTCTACAGTCAAAAACTTCATAATTAGAGATTGTAATTAAAAAATACTTGTGTTTTATCTTGAACAAAAGTTTAAAAGCTTCACTGATAGTTGGAAAACTTGTTAATCTGGACATCAGTGGACACTACGTTACATTTTTGTCAGAACAAAGATCTAACCTGTAAGATGCGGGGGCAAATATTAGTTTGCTGTATAACAGCATGGCTCTTTGCATTCACTTGGAGCAATCCTGAGTCCACTGAAACTACAATTTGTTTATCCTAATACGATGCCAGTCCATATTCCAACCTGAAACACGCCCTGCATGCAGATTCAATATATACAATGTGGAGGTTATGGTACAGAGAAAATATGACAGAATTCAAGACACTTGCTGATAAGAAAGGAATGAAATTTTGAGAAGCTTTCTTGCTTTAGGATGCTGCATCAAACGCATTATGCCTGATGATAAACCAATTGATTTCTAGGGGATTAAATTTCCATTCATTGTTCATGTTTGAATTTGAAAGATATAGTAGTGGATAAAGAAAGATACATTGCCAAGTATGTTAAGTTTGTTAAGTATATTAAGAAGTGCTTTACATGAAACAATAAACAGGCCACCGTTGCATTGGCCGTTAAAAAGAAACAAATAAAAAATAAGTCAAAACTAAAAAGCAACCAAATAAAACAAAGCAGATCACTTGAAAAAAAAACAACAAGGAATACGTGTTACTTGGGAAACTGTATTTTGACTAGGATAGGAATGTCAAAACCTTACCTGAGCAGATGACTAAAACTCAAGCCCTGTAAAACCATTTCGACATACTGCACAACGGTTCTGTGAACACTTGAAATCAGCATATGTCAGTGCTGAGCTAACAGAACTGCTCTCACTGTCACCCCTCCTCACTACCCCTCCATTTTGTTTCAGCAGCGTGCCTCCCCGCCCTGCTGCTGGTGAAGCGGGGGCATGGCTGGCAGCCTGCATCAGGGAATTCCCGGCTCCTGCTAAACCTCTGCTCTTCCGCAGTGAAGAATCTCACTCATCAGGCCAGAGATGAGAAGTTCATGCTCGGGAAAGCTAAAGCCCTACATTACTGTCTCTTACTTATTAAAGTGTTTACTTAGAGAGAGTGCCTCAGCCTTGCTCCCTACTCCCAGGCACCTTCTGCAATTGATCCGGTGAGTGATTTAAAGCAGTGCTTGCCATGGGCCTTCCTGTGGTCTTACTTGGGCCTAAAAAATTGCTCTTCATAAACTGATTTAATATAGAAGAGGGCTAGTAGCAGTCCCTTGGTTTATTCATAACCTGAGCCATTAGAGCTTTTGCTTTGAATATAAATCTAAACCATGAGGCCCAGGAAATTTACTGTGTGATGAGCTAGACAGGTTGTCCTACCTTCAGTTGGGATAGAGTTAATTTTCTTCATAGAAGCTCATGTGAGGCTCTGGTTGGATTTGAGATGAAAAATTGTTGATAACGTGCTGATGTTTCGGGTTGTTGCTGAGCAGTCAAGGACAGTCCAACTTCTCGTGCAGGCCGGCCAGCGAGCAGGCTGGGGGTGCCCGGGGAGCTGGGGGGGGCACAGCCGGGACAGCTGACCCAGGCTGGGCAAAGAGGTATTCTATACCATATGGCATCATGCTCAGTATATAAAGCTGGGATGAAGAAGGAGGAAGGGGTGGAGGGACGTTTGGAGCGATGGCGTCTGTCTTCCCAAGTAACCATTAATGGCTGAACCCCTGCCTGCCCGTGGGGAGTGGTGAATGAATTCCTTGTTTTGCTTTGCTTGTGTGCGCGGCTTTTGCTTTACCTGTTAAACTGTTTTTTATCTCAACCCATTAATTTCCTCACTTTTACTCTTCTGATTCTCTCTCCCGTCCCACCGTGGGGGAGTGAGCGAGCTGCTGCATGAGGCTCAGTTGCTGGCTGGGGCTACACCATGACACACGTGAACTGTGTAGGGATTGGAATATGATCTGAAACATGATGTGTCTAGAAAAAAAAGCCTATTTTTGCTTCTGTTATTTTAATACTACTTTAGCCCAAATAGATATTTGTATTTAAAAATAAATACCTCTTTTAGCTTAAAGTCAATTTTGTGTGTCTGGGTGTGAGTGTGTGAGGTCAAGTGTCTTTATTACCCTTTGTTGTTGACTGATTGAAGAAATAGAAAAGAAATGTAATAGTAAAATGAGAGACCTACAAGTTCCCAATTTAACTGCAGCAGGACCTGAGATAAATATGTACATTTGCATGTTTGTAACTCAAAAGCTTTTCCAGTAAACAGAATGACTGTTTCTGAGCTGTCCAGCTGCTTCAAGTAAGATTATTTGTACTGTATGTGTTGAAATTAACCACAGAAGAAGGTTAATTCTGGTAGTATCTTTGAGTGATTACTCACTTTTTTTAATTGCAATTAGAGAATGAGGTATTCAGTTTAGTCATTTATTCATTAGAAGAGTATAACAGATAAATGAAAGACACAAATTAATGTCTTTGGTGTTGTGTAAATAATTAAAATGCTATTTTCCTACCATAGCCATATTTCTGATGAGTATACTAAGATAGTTTTCATTACAGGAATATTACATTGTTCTGCCTGACTAAAAGGATTAATTTTTGTGGAAGAAGTCATTGTGTTTATTTCAATGAGATTGCAAAAGGTGATATGGAGAGCTAGTTTTGTTTCACTTCAGTAGTATATTATGTCTTTGTGGTGACAAATGTACTGCAGAACGCAAAGCTAGGCATTGTGCCAGATTTGCAAGCACCACACAAAAGGTTTGTTGTCCTGTTCCATCAGTTTTCACTCTAGGCAAAATTATTTTTGCCAAACACTGTATGTTATAGTTGAGTAGAAAAAAAAGAGGTTAAAGAGCAAAGTTTAAAGTGACTTGTTTTCTTTGTTGTAAAACTGCAGCATGGCTGTGAACCATAGCAGTCTCAGTTAGTACAAAATTAAGCAGGTCAGCAGAGAGATTATACTGGGTCCATATTGCCATTTCCCATTGAGATGTCCTAAAAGAGGATCACAAAATTAGGAAAGGATAAGGCACATGTTTTCCTTACAGAATTCTTCTCACATCATGATCTCATGTTTTATGACACCAATGAGAGCAGGGTATGGCATAATCCATCTAAAAAGAAATACTGAATTTTTGCTGTCATCTCAGAGTTTTTAATGCTGTTTTTTATCCCTGATAAAACAGGGATAGGTCCCCTGAGCTCTGTGGAAGGAAGTCTCCATAGTTCACATGGCTGCAGAGGTGAACCTCGTTTTCTTCCCATTCTTGACATCTTACAAGCAGGATGATTACCATTTTTGGGGCCACCATTTCATTCTGTCACTAGTTACTCAGATCATAAAATTCTTTATAAATAATGTTTCATTTCAGAAGCACATCACAATTTCCTGGCCTGTAAAAAATAGACAAATATTTGCAAAAAGTAAACTCTGCTATCTATTAACCTTTCTGAGTTCAGCTTTCTCTCAATGTCCACAGATACTGTTTCTTATACAAGTCATTATTCATAGCAAATCATAGAATCACAAAATCTTTGGGTTGGAAGGGACCTTTAAAGGCCATCTAGTCCAACACCCCTGCAATGAGCAGGGACATCTTCAGCTAGATCTGGTTGCTCAGAGACCCATCCAACCTGACCTGGGATGTTTCTAGGGACAGGGCATCTACCACCTCTCTGGGCAATCTGTGCCAGTGTTTCACCACCCTCACGGGGAAAAACGTTTTCCTTAGATCTAGTCTAAATCTGCCCTCTTTTAGTTTAAAACAGTTCCCCTTCTCCTATCACAACAGGCCCTGCTAAAAAGTCTGTCCCCATCTTTCTTAGAAGCCCCCTTGAAGTACTGGAAGGCTGCAGTAAGGTCTCCCTGGAGCCTTCACCAGGCTGAACACCACCAACTCTCTGAGCCTGACCTCACAAGAGAGTTGTTCCATCCCTCTGGTCATTTTGGTGGCCTCCTCTGGACCCGCTCCAACAGGTCCATGTCTTTCGTGTGCTGAGGGCTCCAGAGCTGGACGCAAGACTCCAGGTGGGGTCTCCCCAGAGCGGAATAGAGGGGCAGAATCACCTCTCGACCTGCTGGCCACACTGCTTTGGATGCAGCCCAGAATGTGGTTGGCCTTCTGGGCTGTGAGCGCACATTGCTGGCTCTTGTCCAGCTTTTCATCCACCAGTACCCCCAAGTCCTTCTCGGCAGGGCTGCTCTTGATCCCTTCATCCCCCAGCCTGGATTGATACCAGGGCTTGCCCCAATGCAGGTGTAGGTCCCTGCACTTGGCCTTGTTCAATCTCATGAGGTTCACATGGGCTCATGCTTCCAGCTTGTCCAGGTCCCTCTGGATGGCATCCCGTCCCTCAGGTGTGTCAAGCGTACCACTCAGCTTGGTGTCATCTGCAGACTTGCTGAGGGTGCACTCAATACAACTGTCTATGTTATTGGTGAAGATACTAAAGAGTACTGGTCCCAGTATGGGCCCCTGGAGGACACCACTCATCACTGATCTCCATCTGGACATTCAGCCATTGACAACTACCCTCTGATTGTGACCATCCAATCAATTCTTCATCCACCCAACAGTCATCAAATCCATCTCTCTCCAATTTAGAGAGAAGGATGTTGTGGGGGACCGTGTCAAAGACCTTACAGAAGTCCAGATAGATGACATCCATAGCTCTTCCCTTGTCCACTGATGTGGTCGCTCCATCATAGAAAGCTGCTAGGTTGGTCAGGCAGGACTTGCCCTTGATGAAGCCATGCTGGCTGTTTCGAATCACCTCCCGTACTCCATGTGCCTTAGGATAGCTTCTAGGAGGATCTGTTCCATGAGCTTCTCAGGCACAGAGGTGAGGTTGATGGGCTGGTAGTTCCCAGGGTCCTCCTTGCTACCCTTCTTAAAAATGGTGTAATGGTTCCTTTTCCCCAGTCTCCAGGGACTTCACCTGACTGCCAGGACTTTTCAAATATCATGGAGAGTGGATTGGCAACTGCATCAGCCAACTCCCCCAGGATTCTGGGATGCATCTCATCAGGTCCCATAGACTTGTGCATGTTCAGGTTCCCCAGGTGGTCTCAAACCTGATCTTCTCTTACTGTGGGAGGGACTTTGCTCCTCCAGTCCCTGTCTTGCAGACATCCCCTAAAGAGGTGTGGGAAGAGACATTGCTCGTGAAAACTGAGTCAAAGAAGTCATTGAGTACCTCAGCTTTCTCCTCATCCATTGTTATCAGTTTGCCAGCCTTGTTCATCAAGGGGGTTACGCTTTCTTTGACCTTCCTTTTCTGGCTGAAATACCTGTAGAAGCCCTTCTTTATTATTCTTTGCATCTCCTTGCCAAGTTCAGCTCCATCCGCACCTTAGCCTTCCTGACCTCATACCTACACAACAGAGCAGCGTCCTTGTACTCATCCTAGGATATCTGTCCCTGCTTCCACTGCCTGTGCATTTCCTTCTTGCCCTTCTGTTTGCCCAGCAGGTCTCCACTCAGCCATGCTGGTCTTGTACCCTCCTTTCCTGATTTGTTACACCTGAGGATCGAGAGCTCTTGCACTCTATGGAAAGCATCCTTGAAGAGCTGCCAGCTTTGTTCTGCTCCCTTGTACCTGAGGGCAGTTTCCCAGGGGATCCTATTGACTGACTCCCTGAAGAGCTGGAAGTTTGCTTTCCTAAAATTCAGAGTCCTGACTTTACTCTTCCTCTGCTCCAGATCGCTCAGGACTGTGAACTCCACTAGTGCATGATCCCTACAGCCCAGGCTGCCTCCAATCTTGACATCACCAATTAGCTCACATGCATTGGTGACCAACAGGTCCAGTACGGCATCCACTCTGGTAGGGCTGTCTATTACCTGGCACAGAAAGTTATCCTCCATGGACTCTGGGAGTTTCCTGGAATTGCCTGCAGCTCTCCGTGCTACTTTTCCAGAGATGTCAGGGTGGTTGAAGTTCTCCAGCAGGACAAGAGCCTGCAAGCATGATGCCTCTGGTAGCTGGAGTGAGAACGCTTCATCAATAGACTCCCCTTCGTCAGACAGCCGCTAGCAGACACCAACCACAAGGTTACCTTGGTCCCTGATTCTTACCCATAAACTTTCGACCTGCTCATGGCTGTTCCTCAGAGACAGCTTTTCATGCTCTGTCTTGACATAGAGGGCAACACCTCTGCCCTTCCTTCCTCGCCTGTCCCTTCTGAACAGCCTGTAGCCATCGATAGCCGTACTCCAATCATGGGATTTGTCCCACCAAGTTTCAGTAATGGCAACCAGGTCATAGCTTTCTAGCAGCACAGTGGCTTCCAACTCCTCCTGTTTGTTGCCCATGCTGCATGCATTGGTGTGGAGGCACTTCAGCCGGCTTGTCAGCCATGTCAGCCTCTTAGAGGAACCTCCTTTTGTTCCTCTGAAGTCTTTCTCTGGTGCAATAGGCTGAGGGGCCTCGCTAGCACTCCGTCCCTCTAACCTTGGTGTGTCATCCCACAGCTTGTCATGGGTGAGCCTGATATTATCCCACTCACCCTTCAAACTTAGTTTAAAGCCCTGTCAAATAATACCAATTCTTGCAAAGCTGGACACCAGTGACAGTTGATTCCAGTTCATATCTTGGTTGGTTTAGGCTTTGGGCTTTGTTGCTAATGTAGCAGAAAGTGGAATTTCTTGATTTCTTCCAATGTGTCTCTTTGTTTCAAAAGTGCCATCACTGTTTTGAAATAGTTATGTGTGTGTGTTCTTCTCTTTGAATTTCTGACCACTTTCTAGAATACTATACTGTTTGAATTATTTCTGTAATTCTTGTGTTTCCATGATAGTTGTACTAGTCATTAGATTCTCACCATCACATGGCTGAAAATATGTTTTTATTACCACATGGAGGTCATATGGTATTTGTGTTTTCTATCTACCTCAATTCAAAAGATCCCTCATAGTGTGTGACTGGCTGTGCATATGTGCTGAAGATT
The DNA here is from genome assembly GCF_000687285.1 of Phaethon lepturus. Taxonomy (NCBI): domain Eukaryota; kingdom Metazoa; phylum Chordata; class Aves; order Phaethontiformes; family Phaethontidae; genus Phaethon; species Phaethon lepturus. The sequence continues at coordinate 52,327 of NW_010516897.1, read as the reverse complement.
AGCTGTGAAAAACCCATGTTTGAGACTTGATTATCAAAGCTACAGTGAGCACAGATATCAATGCTCCTGTGAATGTATTACTGGAAGTATAACATCATTTCTTTTATCTTTGGGTTTTTTCAGAACTGATAAGGATTTAGACTGAATAGTATGGATGTCATTTGATTGGGGTGGGTGGGATTTGCTAGGTTTTTATTGTCTTCTTTTTTATTTGTATTGCCAAAACTAAAGGAAATGCCCCATCTCCAAATAGTTGAGAATATTTAGTGCAGATAGTATTTCCATTCAGCCCCCCTCCCCTCTTTGCCCCTGAGCTGTATGGTGAGTAACTATGGAGCATCTGGTTATTTGGGAATTTTATGGATATCTCTCCTTGCTGACTTTTATTTCTTGAAATAACTAGGGAAGGTTCCAATTTTCTGGAAAAAAGTTAATGTATGTTGTCCATGTCCCATCTTTTCTTGCCAACCCAGCATGAGTTACAAGATTTGTAATGCAATAGGGTACCTGTCGAGTTCAATCTGACCTCATGCATTTGTATGAAGTTCATTTATCTGAAATACTGATTTCAAGAAAATTTTTGCTTGAGACTAATAGAAATTATATTGTCCAAATCTTGTTTTACAGATGAATGTTAATGATATTTTTCATCCAAATTTTCATTTTAATAGTATTAGCCTGCTAATAGCTCTGATTTTTCAGTACTTTGCCGTTAGCCTTTGCAAGTTGCTGGCCCCTGCTAAATGATGTAAGTTTTTAATGAAATAAAATCACTAATGCATCCTTTCCATGCATTTTCTGACATTTTTCCTGTACAGAGAGATCTAAAAGCAGAAAAGAATCTGAGCTAGCTGTATAACGCCTGACTAAACATACTGTTTTACATAACAGATTTCAAATTCTCATTTATATTATTTTCTTCCAGTATAGTGAAAGCAGGAATAACATTTATTTCATTCAAATTAATGTTAATTTAGTTTGGATTTTCTATTATTTTTTTCTGTCTGACCTTGTGTACAGACAGACAAACCAAGAGAAAGAGTAATAACGAAATGAAGAAGGGGTTGATTGTAGAAAAACATTGGACAATTTTGTAGTCTATAGCTTTCTGTTAGCCTGAATACTGAATGTAATGCGGAGCAGAGGGAGAGGGAGAGAAGACGAGAGTAGATACCTGCTGTCTCACTCTGCAGGCAGCAATGGATAGATATCCAGTCCAGCTCTTAATTACTGAGAATTTAAAATTGTGGCCACAACAACCTCAATGCAGGCTAATTCTCCTTTCTGGAGAGGAGAATTCCCTTTCCCACCACTTTCCCACCTTAACACAGGAGGTGGGTCAGGGAAGAACGGCATGGTGGGTTGTGCCCAGACTGAATTACTTTGTTGACATTCACTTGGTTTGCTTTGGTAAAAAAGTCACTAAGGGTTGGTGTTTGAAAGAATCCCCTCAGAGCCCCTCATTCTTTCCCAAGGTAGAATTTCTGCTGAAGTAAACTAGGTAAAGTCCAAAGAAATGCTTTAAGGTTATCATAAAGTACACATGATCAATGGCTCCACAACAGCTTGTTCTTTAAGCAGTCTGTCAGCCATGATCACAGAGAGGTGTGAGAAAGCGGCACTTGAAAAACTGGGTAATATTTACAAAATGGATTTCTTTCCTCATTCTCATTGAGTTACTATTTGTAAATCTGAAGCAAACTTTGATTTACTTCTCCATTTTTACTGAGTCCTTGCTTAAGATAAGCAATTCACTATTCATTACAATTTAAGAACTCAGAACAGACCAGTAGGAAATTGATTACATTTCTTCTTCTCTGGTAGCAAAATTTATACTTTGAGAACCATCAAAGCACTGTTACTCTGGAGTGACAGTCAAGAGAAGCATAACTGAAGTAGATCCAGAGGACATTAGCCGAGAAAAATCACCTCCTTCCTGGTTTGTAAATTTTGAGCACCTTAAGTACTTGGCAAAATGCTATTAAGGCAGAACAGGGAACATTCCAGCTGCAAAATAAAAACTTTAAAGGTGTTTGATTCATTTGTTATTCAGACTTGTACTATATAATTGTGTTTTTTCTTAGCTGTTTGATTAAAGAAAGAAGTAAACCACTTGAGCATTAGAGGCATTAATATCCAACTTGCTGATCCTAGTGGGAACTTAATACTTCTTTCCATACGGACAGTGATTCAGTCACTTAATAAATGCGAAATGGCATCTTTGTCTTCAGGTGTCACACAGTAACAACTGACAGCAAAAGAAAAGCTCTTTTGCCATGGCCGGCTCACTGGGTAAGAGAGGCTGAGTCATCTCTGCAGAGAGCCCGAAAGTAAAGGTCTCCCTCCATAAGAGGTCTCTCATTCCAAAAGATTTGTGCCACGTTTTTTCACGGTAGACTGAAAAAAATTTAGTGAAAATAATTAACTCAGGACAAATAAGGAGACTGTAGCCAATGCAGAGGCCTGTGACACCGATAAATTATAAATAGACTAATCAGGATATAATTAATGTTAGTTATACTATAACTATTAAGCTATTAAACCGTTAAATGCTATAATTAACAGTAGTATGTATTTATAACACTGTGATGGCATAGCCAGACACAATTTTACTTAAATGTGTGAGTAACTTAATCACCAAAGAGGCAAACAAAGCTAGGTCTAGTTACACAGAAAAGGCATCCAGACAACTAAAACTGCCAGGCAGAGAACAAGATAAGCACAAGGGACATCCTTCCAAATACACAAGGGTGACTGGCAAGACAAAGAGAACAAGATAAACAGTATGGGAATAAAGGTCTTCTCCCCTTTCTTCTTTTGATGGGAGGACACTAGCATAAACACATCAAGCACAAGTGAGGAGGACTGGAGACCTGAAGGAACTGAAGGAAGACAAGCTCACTTCAGTTCTGACTTCTCTTGTTGACTAACTCTCATGCCTGATCAGCGGGACCTCTGCAACTAAGAACCACAAAGGACTGTACCCATTGGTACTAACTATATGGCATCTGCTCCATAGTATTATGTACTCACAGTTCATTTAGAATGTGACTGTCAAAAGTCAAAGTTTTGCATATGTATTGGTGATGATTAATATTAAAATCTGACCATTAACAAATGTGTTACTAATGAACAAATTGAGTAAAAGTTTATTTTTACAGTCTAAAGCTGACCTGATTTGTCTCTCTTCTAAACAGTTGCATCATGATGTTTCTCTAGCTATATACACATATATGCATATATATCATATACATACACATATATAATACTTACATACACATATGTTCAGTAGTAATAAGGTATTGTGTCATTTTTTCATAATAAAATAATTTATGCATAAGATACAGAACTGTTTGGTAATATTTGATATAAACGTAGAATCATTTGAAAAGCAGAACTTCCATATTCTTGCAAGCTAGGAGTCACAGAACCTAAGGCTTAAATCCTAGGGTGGAATTTAAACCACAATGATATTACAACTCCTAACCTGGAAAACATAGCTAAACAGTATTAACAATTTTTTCTTAAAGAGTGTCCAAAGAAGGCCTGATTACCTCTGCCTGTCCTTCATACCACTGTTAGAAACAGAACAAGCCCCCTTCTGAGCCACCCAGGATTCAAACCAGGTATCTCATGTATTTTAGGAGTGTTCCCTAATTTACTTTCATTTTTATTCAGGAACTACTTAATGCAGATTGCAAAAGCAAGTTATGTCATTGCTAAATTACAGATGCAGCCTCTCATGACCATTATTCTGCCAGATGCCATGAATCTTGAAAAGTTTTGCATTCCTTTTCCCCCTTTTCATGCTATTGTGAAGCAGCCTGACCATTCAGAGCTCTCCAGAACTGTAGGAACTTGTCTTGGGAAGTGTGAGGTCAAACTTATTGCAACTCAGGTGAGCATAAGCCCTTGGGCAAGTGTTATAGCCACGATAATATTTTCTTCCAGCATTTTTAAAAGGAGTTGTTGCAGTGACATTTAGTGGGAAACTTGCACGTGGGCTTGTGCCAAATCTGCTCTGGTTCTACTTGTGGTCCAGGGCCTCACTGGATCTCCATCTGCTTTCCCATGTGGCTGAGAAAGGAGAGGAGGTGGCAAACCATCCTAAGTAGGCAGCATGCAGAATGAGAGAAAACAATACAGCAAACTTTCAAGGTAAACAGAAGCACACCTGATGGTTTGGGGTATTGTATTTAAACCATGGATTATACATGGGTGTTTTAACTCCCTCTAAGATGATTTTTCAACATTGCTTTTGCAGCTTCCCTTTGCCACAGGGTAGGCTAGGATTTACACACAGTTCTATCAGTCCTTGATCTTGCAGACAGTTGCACATAATCTTAAGTGTTATTTACCTGAGTAAAACTTCCTGAAAGTGAGACCTGAAATGATCCAGCTTGAAGTGGATGAGATTATTTATAGAGGTAAATTCGTCCTTTAAGTTTCTTCTAAGAGTAGGCAACCTAGAAAAGCAGCATGATATGAAAACAACTCATTAGTCAAAGAGCAATCATAAAACTGAACCTCTGCCTTACACAGCTCTTAAATAAAACTGCATTCCCTCATTACTGTTTTGTAAAATATACATAGATTTTACATGCATTTCAGTATAAATATTTAAAACATTTGATGGATATCTCCATCTGGTTCAGGAATGCTATGTTTTCTGTTTCTATTCTGCCACCAAAGGTTGCCACTGAAATGTTTTTAAGCTGTGTTGCATTTAAGCCTAAAAAAATTTATATTACTTCATTTAGATTTAGGGCATGAAGTATGTTACAAGAATTTGAGAGGTCAAAGCAATTCTTAAAATTGCTATGTACAGTACAGAGAATTTCAGTCGGGATCCAGGTTTCCACAACAATAGCACAATGCCAATGGTTTATAATAAGCTTGAAACAGCTGTAATACTAGCATCACGGTTGCAGACTTGGGCATTTAGAAACAGAGTTTCACCTGGGATAGTTGTATTCTGGTGCCAAACATTCAGAAGTTAGGGACTTACAAATCATATTTTGAGTTTCGACTGAGTTGTGCCCACACCTCTGTATCTTGATCTTCACTTTCAGTTACAAATAAAACTTTCAAAGTCATATTTTATAGAAGTTAAAAGGTGTAGTAAAACCTCTCACAAAGATCACAGCCTGTGAAATCACCAAAACAAAGGATTAAAGATCTCATACAGTAAAATGCTCAGCATTCACTATTTCAGTGAGAGGGTTAGGGCCATTCACTGATTCGTGACAGTGGACTGCAGACTTTGGACAATCATTTTATCATTTTTAGATGTCCATAAGATTATACCCCTAAATTTGAAGCCAGTAGCTCCTTGGAAAATTTTGATCCTGATCTTACAAACATCTTATATCTTTCCTTAGACTTACCATTGGTTTGGATTCCATTTGTAACTTTAAGGTCTGACTTAGGCATATAGGTAAGGACAGCAGAGTGGGATCCATCATTATAAACAGCAACACTCAATGAAAGCATCAAAACTAAAGATAGACCATATGAAACATGGCACTTAGGTTGAAGCACACTCCTCCCTGATGTGCTGAAGTAGGAGTTGTCTGAATAACTTTTAGAGATTAAAAACAGGAAAGCAGGTTTCCAGTGCTCTGATCAGAATCTCTAGGAAGGCTCTGCAGAGGGATCTAGACAGGCTGGATCGATGGGCTGAGGTCAACTGCATGAGGTTTAATAAGGCCAAGTACCAGGTCCTGCACTTGGGTCACAACAACCCCAGGCAACGCTACAGGCTTGGGGAGGAGCGGCTGGAGAGCTGCCTGGCAGAAAATGACCTGGGGGTGCTGGTTGACAGCCGGCTGAACATGAGCCGGCAGTGTGCCCAGGTGGCCAAGAAGGCCAACAGCGTCCTGGCCTGTATCAGAAATGGTGTGGCCAGCAGGAGTAGGGAAGTGATCGTGCCCGTGTACTCGGCACTGGTGAGGCCGCACCTCGAATCCTGTGTTCAGTGTTGGGCCCCTCACTACAAGAAGGATGCTGAGGTGCTGGAGCGTGTCCAGAGAAGGGCAACGAAGCTGGTGAGGGGTCTGGAGCACAAGTCTTATGAGGAGCGGCTGAGGGAACTGGGCTTGTTTAGTCTGGAAAAAAGGACACTGAGGGGAGATCTTATCGCTCTCTGTAACTAGAAAAAGGGGTTGTGGTGAGGTGGGTGTTGGTCTCTTCTCCCAAGTAATTAGTGATAGGACAAGAGGAAACGGCCTCAAGTTGTGCCAGGGGAGGTTTAGATTGGATATTAGGAAAAATGTCTTTACTGAGAGAGTGGTCAAGCATGGGAACAGGCTGCCCAGGGAGGTGGTGGAGTCACCATCACTGGAAGTGTTCAAAAAACATGTAGACATGGCACTTCGGGACACGGGTTAGGGGGCATGGTGGTGCTGGGTTAACGGTTGGACTTGATGATCTTGAAGGTCTTTTCCAACCTTAATGATTCTGTGATTCTGTGATTCTATTGGCAAACTGCAATGAATAATGAAAAAAAAAAAAAACAATAAATATGTCTTTATCATTACTAGCAAGCACAAGCTTGGTTCACTAACCAAGCAGCACAGGGTCTCAAGACTTGTCTGCCTGCCATGGCAGGAGCTGGTTTTAGCCATGGCAACAATTGCCTGACGGCCACACGCCTGTGGCCTCCCTTCATTGGCTTCACTGTGGGGGTGCCTGGGACTGAGGGCTGGGGGAAGAGTAGCCACTGCACGGGTACATGTAGTCACCGCGGGACAAACAGTTCCTCTGGGGCAACTGCGCTGGGGAAAGTGTAGCGTGTGGCTAACTAACTTTGCCTGGGAAGCAGTGAGAAGGAGGGATCCTGTGACAAGACAATATATTGCAATGGCTCCTAGTTGACTTTGAGGCTGAGGAGGAAGGAATCTCACCTCTAAACATTGTATGTCCCATGGTGAAGGATTTGGGATGACGGCTGCTCACTGTGTCACCCATGGTGTCTCTGAGGAAACTGGGCACTATTTGATGTTACTACCTACTGGGACATTGCAAGGGTAAGCACAGTACCAAAGAAAAGGAGCAGATATCTCGAGATTTTCTTGTGTTTTAGGGATATTAGTCTTAATGAGGCTTTGCTGTATTAATTTGGACTATATATGTTAGCAGTGCTAACTGGCCTAATGATAAATATTTGATATATTTTGATTAGACTATCAAGACTTCAATTAGTCTATCAATGAATCTGTGGCTTCATATGTATCGCATGCTCCCTTTTGACTGTAACAGGATTTTAATAATGAAAGTATTTCCAGCATTGTTACTGGCTGAATGAATACCACGCTCAGGGAAACTAATGTTGAAATTGAAAATAGTGTTGAAATTATTAGTGAAACTAATTATCAGCTTTTCGTGAACTAAGCAGCAGAAGGAATTTGGGTAGGATGTATTGGATGCTTAAAAAAGGTTTGCACTAGAATTGTCTCAGGAAGCCGGAATGAACTGTTGGAGTAGATAATTTCACTGATAAGAATGACAGGACTCAACAAATGGGAAGAAATGTGTAAACAAGAAGATGCAGATCAGCTGGCCTGAGAGTACTATAGTGAAACTATCAGATGTATAGGGAATTGCCTCAGAATCTCCTCTCCCTGGTGCCCCAAAATTATGACACCATTCTGGGTCTGCAAATGAGGGCACACCTAATAATGAGATTTCCCTAAAGCTAGGTGTATTGGGTTTGTGTGGCAAGGTTTTGGTAGCAGAGGCCACTACAGGGATGGCTTCTGTGAGAAGCTGCTAGAAGTTTCCCCTGTGTCCGATAGAGCCAGTGCCAGCCGGCTCCAAGATGGAGCCTCATCAAGGCTCACCAAGGCCAAGCGATGGTGGTAGCGCCTCTGGGGTGACAGTTAAAGGGAAAAAAAACCTGCGCACCTGCAGCTGGAGAGAGGAGTGAGAACATGTGAGAGAAACAACTCTGCAGGCACCAAGGTCAATGAATAAGGAGGAGAGGAGGTGGTCGAGGTGCTGGAGCATGGTGAGGCAGGCTGTCCCCTTCCAGCCCATGGAGCTCCACACTGGAGTAGATCTCCACCTGCAGCCTGGGGAGGACCTCATGCTGGAGCAGGGGGATGCCCGAAGGAGGCTGTGACGCTGTGGGAGGCCTACACTGGAGCAAATTTCCTGTCAGGACCCATGGAGAGAAGAGCCCAGGCTGGAGCAGGGTTGCGGGCAGGACTTATGACCCCGCGGGGGACCCAGGCTGGAGCCGCCTGTTCCTGAAGGACGGCACCCATGGGGGGACCCAGGCTGGAGCAGCTCGTGAAGAACTGCAGCCCCTGGGAAGGACCCACGTTGGAGAAGTTCATGGAGGACTGTCTCCCATGGGAGGGACCCCAGGCTGGAGCAGGGAAGAGTGTGAGGAGTCTCCCCCTGAGGAGGAAGGAGCTGCAGAGACAGCGTGTGATGAGCTGACCACAACCCCCATTCCCCGTCCCCCTGTGCCACTGCAGGGGAAAGAGGTAGAGAAGTCAGGAGTGAAGTTGAGTCTGGGAAGAAGAGAGGGGTGGGGGGGAAGTTTTTTTTAAGATTTGTTTTTAATTCTCATTATCCTACTCTGATTTGATTGGCAGTAAATTAAATTAATTTCCCCGAGTTAATTGTGTTTTGCCCATCATGGTAATTGCCGAATGATCTCTCCCTGTCCTTATCTCGTCCCACAAGCCTTTCTTTATATTCTCTCTTCCCTGTCCAGCTGAGAAGGGGAGTGACAGAGAGGCTTCTGGTGGATACCTGACATCTAGCCAGGGTCAAGCCACCACACTAAGGCATTCAAAATCACCATCTAAAGGCAACAACAGCAGTATTCATAATCACCCTGCTAGAAGACAAGGCAACCATCTGCCAACCTAAAATATCATCTCCAAGAAAGAGGCAGCTGCCTTCTTAGTGTGAACCTTCAAGAAAGGTAACTTGGTCATGCCAAGTTTCCTAATGTTGCCTCTCGGTATTAGTGATCATGCAGCCTCATGGAGGAGATATAGCTTATTCCGTAATATTGGTCTTGTATTGAGTCATAAAGATGTTTTCTTCTGCTGCCTTTAAACCAAGAAGAGTCGGTTTGAACACATAACTTACACATGAACTCAAAACAGCACAAGAACTGAAGAGAAAGGTTTGGAAATCTTGCTTTACAACCAAAAAACTTGGTTAATGAACATCACAGAGACCTGGTGAAACAAATCAATAGAATCGGAAGGCTGGTAAGATAGAAATAGTTTATTCAGGAAGCATGAACAGGAGAAAAGGAAACCAGCATTACACTGTAGATCAAGAATGCTTTGAAGTCACTCTCTGAAGTTGAGAAAGAAAATTTGTTGCATTTCTCTGGGTGAAGATAAAAGGAGAAAGAACAAAAGAAAAGTCCTTATCAAAAAGAAGCTGTAGATGAAATTTTTGATCAGGCAACAGCAGCAACCAAAGAATGACAGCAGTGTGGGACTAAGTACCTAATTATTTATTGGAAAACAGTATGTAGGGCACAGTCCTACAAAATGTATGGAGGATGACTTTGGATAGGGTAAGTCAGAGAGGTTCAATATGCAGAGAATAATAAAATTCATCCTGGAGTACCCGATAAGTAATCGAGATCATCCCATGATTATTCTTGGAGAAATGGTTAGAGTGTGATATTTCAGGAAGTTTACCCTCCCAAAGGAAACTGTATCAATGCAAAAAAGCATAGATAATGAATTATATATTTATTGCTTCAAGTTCCCTTCTCAAATCGAGTAATCAATTTATAAGGAACTGAATGATAATAACAGTAAAGAACATATACTCTTTCTGATCATTGCAATTTCTTTTTGACAATATAACTGGCCTAGAATATAACCATGAAGCAATATTTGTGATATATTTTAACCTCAGTAAGCTTTCTGGCACTAGCCCACATGACACTTGTACCATTAGGAAGATCAGGTTAGGTACTCTAGTCATAAGGCAAATTTCCCAACACTGTATGTACTCTTAGAGTAGATAGCAATGGTTCAGTGATGAGCTGAGAAGATATTTCAGGTGGATACCTGTAGGGATCTGGTTTGAGCCAAGTTCTAATCAATATTTTCATTAATGGCTTGAAAGAAAGAATCAAGAATATGTTTGTAACATTTGCAGAAAATGCCAGTCTAAGATGAGTCACTAGTTCAATGAACAAGATGAGAATTCAAAATGCATCTGATATTCGTAACACCAAAATAAATAAAAAGTAAGAAGTACTTTGCTAGAAAGGAGACATCAGAGAAGCCATCAGAGACAACTGCAGCAGGCAGCGAGCTCTGTAGATTTCTGCGCTTGGGGACTGCCATGAACGCAAACAGCAAGAACACATCCCTGCCAATGAGGAGGATGACCCTGCCTATGACCCCAGTGCCAACCCCAACTGCAGTGATGGTGTCTCAGAGAGAGGAAGTCTAAATGAAAATCTTCTTTCCTTCTTCTTGATTCTGAGCTATCAAAAGCTCACTCCTCCAGTACAAGACACTATCAAGTTCATTGGCTCCTGCTTTGTCGTTCTGAGTTGTAAAAGCTCACTCTCCTTTTCTAGGACTGGCTCTTGCAAGCAGACTGTCCTTAGATTCCATTAGAGTTCCTCTTCCTTTGCAAAGGCAATGTATATTTGCTTTTATTGTTTGAGATCTTGAGGAAGGCAGATTTCAAGGCAAAATGCTGTTGGCTGAGACAGGTTCATGCCAAAAAATAACCTTCCACTGTCACAACAGAGCCACATTTAGCTCTGTCCTCTGACTCTAGCTGTTGAATGGAAACCAGAAACACATGGATACCATTTCATAAGTTTTCCAGCTTTCATACTTTTCCCCTAGAAAGGTGCTGCTTCTGTTGTTTAACACCACCACACAGGGCTGCTCAGAGTTGAAAACTCAGTGCTCCTTATCCGGAAAGAAACATTTCCAAGCTTCATAAAATGACTTGAAGATAACTCCAACCTTAGGAAAGAGAGTAAGTTACAGAGCCAACTCACTCACGTGGCTATCCTTCACTTTTTTTACTGGATAATCGTCTTCATTAACAAAGTGGTTAAAAATCTATCATTAAGCATCTAACAAGCCCAGACTCCCAGAATAACAGGAAGAGTGAGCAGAGAGTATTACACCTTTTGCAGGCACAATGCAAAGAACAGACGTTCTTTTTACGTCTGGCCTTTACCACTTTCATAATAACATGGGTAAATAAATGGCCACAGGGCAGTAAGAGGCTGGAGAAAGGCCCCAGAAGACTGGAGTTTTCTGGATATGATATCCTTCTCAACCATTGCAAAGATCCAAATTAGTGGTTAGATATAAATCTTGTAGTAAGATCAATTATACACATGGTCCTGTTTGATTTTAGTGTCTGCTCTACACTGAAGAGACAACAGCGTAATGTAGTAGTTAGTTGTCTGTGTCTTTCTGAAGACAATAAATGGAGCAAATGCAGTTTCTTAGAACTGCAAGAACTATTACAGAGTGTTGCGAGGATCTTGGTTGCCAAAGAAAATGGTCAATTTGGCTCTGGAGCAGAGCTGTGTAACTTCACTCTCTTAACGATAACACGCCACTACGGTTTCCAGAGGTTCTGTCCTTGGTACCATAAAAGAGGCCAGAATATCAATTTTGATCCTCTGAATCTCAACTGCAATAGTTGGCCCCTGGACCAGCTAGGGGGAAGATCATCACCACTGGTTTTATTAATAACTATTAGCTGGTATGGCCTGCTGATTGCCGGAGTCATGTGCCTTCAGGCGCTAAAATTAAGTTTAGGGTAAGAGCCTTAAATTCCTTTTCCTGTGTCAGCCATATCCTTTTCCTTTCTTTCCTCCTCATTTCATTTCATTGGTGTTCTCACTGGATTATTATAGATTTGTGAAGCTATTCCTGCTAACAAGAAACCTTTTTTCTCCACAGAATTAAACCTGATACTCTACACAGTTGGAAATCGTTCATTACTCTTTCTGTGTGTGAAGACAGTTTTTCTGGAGGCTATTTTTTCTGCTAGGAAGTAGGAGATTTGCATGGTAGTAATCAATCCCTCTTACATTTTTTCTTTTATGAATAAGAACTCTGTCACAATTTATCCCAAGTTCTACCTAAGATGAAATAACTGACTTGGTATTAATCCAAGTCTGATGGAATCCAGATTTTTTTTTTTTTTCATTTTCCTAGTTTTACATTTCTGAGTTTAAGTCATTGATTTTTCTCCGTGGGCTCAATCTTCAGTCTCATTGCAATACATTTCTAACTTATTTTTTGAGTGTCTGATACTGAAAAGGCTTGTGCCAAAATTGCACTTGTGTGCAGTGAGAAAGCAACATAGACATTGGTTTTTTCAGAACAGAAACAAGACACTGAGTTTTTTCTTATGCTGTTTGGACTGAATGATTAGATTACAATTTATGTCCAATAGTATATTCCATGAATTTAGCAGATAAGCTCAATAGAGCAGAACATAACTTGCTAAAGAGGATCAGTGTATGTACCTGCCATGCAGGAAAGTTTTTTTAATTAAGGAGCACAAGCAGAATTTTTGAGATTTGCCTGAAATGCAGCAAGAATAGGCTGTAAGAAAATAATCTCATAAACCCCAAACATCCACAAATGGATTAGTCATCTGATGTAGGCAATAACTGAGCAATAACCTACAGCCTGTAGACTGCACAGATCTCCTGGATCGTTTCTTTATATAAACCTTTGCTTTTGCAAACAGTCTGTAGTCTACTCTTCCTTTGTCAGCAAAGGGTTTATGCCTGATTACAGGTATTAAATAGTAGGAATTACTTCCTACTGCAAAGGAACTGATTGTTCTGAAAACCTGAATGGCTGTTTGGATCAATAGTTAGAGGTCTCTGCACAAAAAGAAACTGCATCAGGGGCTGTGTTAAAATATACCCAAGTGGATCTTCCTTCACTGATCAAAGTATATTCCACCAGAGCCAACATTATTGCAGGTGCCTTGCTGAGTGATATCTCCATTAACATCTTTTCCAAAGAATGCTCCTTAAAATAAAAAATGAAAAAAGAAAAAGGGAAAAAAAATCACCCAAACTGTGAACGCATACATGGACAAACATTCAAAGCAGAAAACTAGCTGGAAGTTTTAAAGAGATTTTATCCACAAACACATTAATTATTTATCTTTTTTTACATCTTCTTCAAGATCTTGTTATGCACTTGGGACCCTGCTGAGATGAAACTGGGGAATGTGCAGACCGCACTGCTCCATATACCCAAGTGTTAGATTAAAATGAGAAGAAAAGATGGGGAAAAGCTGTACCTGGACTTCTAGAAAGTATTAACAGAATTGTTATTGCAGTGTGGAATAATTTACTCGCTAATACTGAAACCTCGCAAAATACTGTGTGTAGATTGGTAAGAATGTAGACACAGCATCAGATGACAGCAGAGGGAATTAAGAAGAACCTAAAAAGCCATGTAAGCTGTTTGGTATGCTGATCTGTAAGAACTGAGTCAAAAGATTGAGTTTTACTAGGTCCAGAAAAGAAGACACTAGAAGAGGAAACAAGTTTCCCTAGGAGGCAGGGTTACTAAAAATGGTCAGTCAGTTGTTCTCTATGTTTGTTTGTTTGTTTAGAGAGAGGACTGGTAAAATATAGTTCTCATACGCGATTGGTTATTAAGAAAAGTTTTGTGCCTGCAAGGCTAATTATAAACAGGAAAAAAGTTCTCTTGGGGAGTTTATAAAATCTTTGTCACTGCAGATTTTTGTAAAAAGGAGGTAGCCAAACAGCTTTCAGGATATGGGTTCAGGTATGTTTACTTTCCTTCGTATAGGACAGACTGAATGGACCTCCTGAGATCCCTTTGAGGCAAGTGTGTTTAAAATTCTTTTAGGTTTCTTCTTTCTTCTCAGCCTGTGTGAAAACCCTATGTTGTGTTACAGTCAGATCATCATGAAGTAACTTGTTTTAAAGTTAGTTCTTGGGACTCTCTAGTACTGCAGGAGCATTCAGATTGTAACATTGATAATCTAGATTTAGAAAGGTTTTAAGACTGGTTGCAAGACCAAAAAATATCCTCAAACGAAGCAGTTCTCAATAGTTTCTTGCAGTCATTCCCTGATTTTACTATCCCCAAATCAACAGCAATATAGATTCTGTCTTTCTGTCTTTTAATATGAGGAAGCTAGATTCTTTTCATTTCCCTTTTCTTTAAGATTGGCTTTGTTCGTTTTCAATAGTCTCAGCATGTTATTCCCTCTGAATAACTAGACTTTTTTATTTTTTCTACACAAGGTATAACACTATATCAGACATCTATGTCAAACAAGCAACCTTTGAAGTTAATTTTTGTTTCTGGTAGATCTTTCTAATCTTTCTTTTGAAATGGAGAGTCAATAGCAAGGACAATCCTTTCTACCCCTTGTTGTTGTTCTCACAGTCTCCTAAAACATCATATCTACCCAAACATCTCTGTTGTTGGGATTAAAATCTTTCTCTATACAGATTCTGAACAGATGACGATTTCTAGCAGCCAAAATCTATGTTTAAACCTCAAAAATACTAAATAATTCTAACTACTAATACATAGATCATTCCTTGTCATTTTCTAGTGATTGTTTAGTTACATAGAACTACTTAATTTGGGGAGCATTGCTTTGTATATCATTGCCCTTTTCTTCTGGAATAAACAGAGCGAGAGTCTGAGCCAGGCTTGGAAGATATCGTTAGCAGAGAGTCTCTTGCAAGCCCTCCTGTCTCAGGCTACAGAGCTTACCTGACCATTTCACTTTGCAAAATTAGAATAAGCTTCAGACTAGATAAAAACAGACCAGTGAAGTCATGCATGAATCACAGAAGGTCTGCACAAGGGAAGGACTCCTCACAACAAACCCTCTATATTCATTCACCTTTGTGAATGGGACTTCCTCTGAAAGTGCTCTGACCCAGACAGCTAAATCTTCTCCTGACCTCAATACTTACACGTATCTTCACACAGAGTCTTTCAGTCTTTCATCCTCATGGAAGGATGTCTGTAAGATAAAGCTAAAGAGAACACTGATAATGATTTAGGATAACCATCTTTCCTGGAGGACACAAAGGATAATAAAAAAATGAAGCACAAGGGTTTGGATTCATTTTGAGCATTTCTGAAAGCATTACTATTTTCTTTTAGTAGAGCATTTATTTTTCTCTTAAATGTATGTCTCTATTTTCCACAGATAAACATTTCAGTTTTTGTGAACTTGGTCTTAAAGCAGTTGTTATATAAAAACTCTCAGCACTGCGCAAATCTGTTTGACCAAAGAAACCATTCTTGTCTGTCTTGTATTTAAAATAGTAATTGGTATAAAATTTTGTGCAATAAATAGAGGCAAAAGAACTCAGATATGATTAGGAAAAAATTAGACCATGCAAGATTTCTAAAATGGCATGCTCATGCTACCAAACCTGTAAGTACATACTATTCTGCACACAAACAATTTTTGTACATTTGTGGTGGTATTGTTGAACTGCAAATTTTAAACTAGATTTGTGTTTTTCTGAAAGGTCAGCACCTTCTTCCAGAAGAAGTCACTGAACTGGGATGATGATTTGGATATTTCAGTCTTAATATTGATACCAGTAATGAAATCCTTTGCTGATGATTTTTTTTTCCTACACTGTTTCAACCTGCTTTTAAAAAATGAGTTACAAAGTTTTCACTCTGTATTTATGTATTGCATCACAAACGTCAACATGCAAACATGTATAGGGTATGATTTTTAAACTCAAATATGAAAAACAATTGGCACTGTGAAAAAATAGCTATATTTTCATTTGCTAACAGCAGGTTTTTCTCATGACCTGTACAATACACAGCACTTAGGAAATGCAGTTGCGTTTGTTGCTTTTGGGGAACTATATAAAACTACCTTCAAGAGGTTGCAAACTATTTCAAAAGCCTTTACATCTCAGGGTACTAAGACAACACTGTAGTAGGGAATGTGCTTCAAGATGCCATTGTGATCAGGCAGACAAAGGCAGCATCTCCAGAATTATTGAAAATATCTTTAGTTTGGTGGCAGAGAAGAAATAACAGAAAAGCTCTCTCAACTTCCAACTCTTTCTAGTGATCATTAAATGAACCTCTGAATGATGACTTGTCTGGAATCTATTTACCTATTTTGCATAAAAACATAGTTGTAAACAAATGGTTATTTTCACTTTTCAGTTGATCATTACAGACACCTCTGAAAGTTAACTTTGAATTATTAGCAGAAAAAGACAGAGTGTCAAGCTTCAAATAACTTGATTGTGGTATATCTTTTTTGTCAAACATTCTTAACAGAGTTTAATTTCTGTCCATGAAACAATCAAACAGGAAATAGTTCATTCCTTTTTCCAGCAGTGTAATAATGAGCAACTGCCAGAAATGCAACAATATTTTCATATATTGTGACAACAGTTGCCACAGAGAAAAACATGCCATTTCCATTTAGTCTTTGTTCTTCTCAAATGAAAGACAAGTTAATACACTTTCCTACCAAGATGTTGTAGTTCAGCTCTAGGTAAATCTTCAGTGAAAATTTAGTTTATTATTTTATTAACAGTCCTTTGATTTATCTTGATTGACTTGATCTATTTTGTTGCTTCTGTCACTCAGTTTCAGCTGGTACTCCTAACAATAGGGGGAATAAAAAAGCCCCAGAGTTGTTAGAAGCTGTTCTGTAGCTGGCTTAGTGATACACTTTGCTGGCATTTCGACAGTTAACCACGAGCAATAGAGAAACCTCTTTTGTATAAATTATAGCCTTACTGCAGCAATTACCTCTAAAAATTCATTAAAAAAATCTCAGTTCACCCTTACACGATTGATTACTCTATCTGCTCATCATCACTTGTGTTTTGGGATAAGGCAGCCTAGACACACCGCCCTGTAAAAACAATATTTACTCTGCCATGAAGTAAACCAATATTTACTCCACCCTGCAGGAAATGAACAATGTCTAAATAGCAAAGCTTGGAATATATACAATGGTATTTTTGGACAGCAGACCTAATCTGGAAATAAATTTTTACTTCGGTGGTGACAGAAGGTCTTTGTGTAGAATTGTATAAAAGATGAGGTGTCTAGATATATGTTCTGAGTCACAGTGAGGCATCTTATCTTCAGTGTCACTTCCAGATACTTGAGAAAATAAGGTTATCTTTAATAATACACAGAGCACCTAATTTTTTTTGTTTCGTTCAGTGAACTGTTGGGTTTATTAATTGTTAGGATTCACTATATGTTAAATGCAAGACAAGAAGAAGTCTTAACTTTTAGCCAACAATTCCTAAATGCTGAAGTCAGACAGTTAGAGGCCTAATCATAATAATTATGGAGCAGCATAGGTCTGAACTGCTCGAGATTTACTGTGGTAGGAACAGTTTTATTCTGTAATGAACACCTACAAAAAGGAAAGTAATGGAAATGAGGCGCAGTGCTTGATAGTGTGAAGTGTTCTTTGCTCTTTTTAATATAATGCCACTTTTTAAAACCTTAATATTTTATATAGATGCATGTGAAGACACTATTAGATTTTGTGGGTAGAGACTAAGATGAGTTTCAAATCAAAAAGTTGTTATGTTATAAGACAAAAGCTGAAGACTAAACTCCATTCTGAGCATGCCCCTTAAAGATCTGAAAATCACTGCTTCTCAAAATATTTGTGTTTGAGTATAGCTTAGCTGCTAGTTCATGTTTTACATAATATGTGCAAGTTAGACTCTTTTTTCAATTTCTGCCTCTCTGACTTCATTATTTTCCTAGGAATATATTTGGTTTCATAGTAAAGAACAGTTTTCTCACTACTAAAGATGCAGTGCATCAAGATAATGACAGGTACAAGCATAAGTCATCACATTCTGTCAGCACATAATACATCCATCAGAATGTGATTTTTATCTGTACAGTTCTTGATTTCTTCTCTAAAAGCACAGGACAGAGTCATAAACTCTACTTTCGGCAAGTGCTGATGGAGAAGTCAAGATGTGGAAGAAGCAAGTTTTAACAATAAATAGTTTCGCTGTTTTCTTTTTATATTTAAATAGTTAAATCTGATTTAATACTTTGATTATTTTTGATTTTTTTCAAATTGGCTACAGCTTAACTGTGGGGATATTTAATTAGTTTTTGCTGATTTTCTCTCTGCTTTTATTTACTTGGTGAGTTGATTACTCCCCCATTTCTTGTAAAATTTTCTCTTTTTTTTCTCATTGCTTTGTTTCCCAACACTCTATAGTATACCTTTCAGCTTCTTTTGTTATTTTTTATTTACCAAAAAATCTGAAAATATCAGGCTGCAGTTAAAAAGACTTGTATAAACAGGCAACCTAATGCTGTAGTTAAATGGAGCAACTTCAACTGACTTCATTTGGAGTGAAATCAATCATTCTGACACCTTGAAAATCCTCAGTGTCTCACTTACTTTTTTCTAAAGATGAGAGGATATCCTTCTGTTTTCCCAGATGCTGTAAATGCATTATTGCTTTCCATCAAATTCCATTTTTACAAGGGTGTACATCTACATTGTACCTGTATTCAGACTTTAGGTTTTTATTGCCCCATACTAAAAGTTTACTCTTCATAGATTTGGTATTCATCTCTGAATTCTTCTCTTTGAATTAATAGATTATTACACTAACTTCTGACCTCTTTAGCTGTCTGTGGTCAAAACAACTAAAACTGTACATTGGTTATGTCCATGTATTGAGTATCTGATGATCAGATTTTATATTTGCTTATGCCTTATTCATATATTTTCTTAGGATTCTACATATTCATGGATGCTATAGTCCTCTGTGTTTCCATTTTTTGTAAAGATATCTTTTTTCATAGCACAAAGCAAATCAGCAACTTTATTATCCTTTACAAGGAAATTCCAAAGGAAGGATGTCCTCTGCTTTTTAGGTAATTGGATGCTTGAAGTCAGCCGTTAATCATATCCCATGTGGAAAATGAGCTTCAGATCCACATTTTAAAGAAGGGGATGAAAACCTACCTGCTCTCAGATATGGAATACCTTCACAATGCATGTATTTAACACGTAAAAGCACACTCTAAAGTCAGAAGTTAAATTCAGCAGAGCCCGTTTGCTCGGCTGACAGTGAAAACGCCCTAGATAACCCAGCTTCAATGGCTGGCTACCTGCGTGACCACCAGCTGGAAACTCACACGCTCCGCTCAAAGCGGAGGAACAAGTCCAGGTCCTGGGCTGTGAACTGTCTCCGCTGCACTTTTAGCACATTCGTTTCATAAAGCATCAGTCAGAGGAGAGTTGCCAGGGAGCAGTGCTTGGCTTTCGAAAAGGCGGGTGTGACACATTTGGAAGGGGAGGTGAACCATCCTGAAGGGCATTAGCATCGGCCCGTGGCTCTGGGCGCCGAGTGCCAGCGAGGCACAACTTGCACCTCCCTTCGCGCGACTCAGTGTGTTGTGCAGCGCGGGGGCAAATGTCTGTCCTGGAAAATGCAAGATAGGTATATGGAAAAAAAAAAAAAAAATTGGCATTTGAAACCTGTTTTTTAGAGGCAGGAAAGATATAACACGGGCATGGTGGGCATTCAGACTTAAAAGCCTTAGATCCAAAGATTTGTGAGCCAGTGTACAAGCTGTACATTGTTATTGCAATGTTATTGCAATGACTGTGATTTCCTGTACTCATTAAGTGTTTTACAAAGCAAAGTGAAGAGAAAATCACGTATGAAGTACATCTTCCCTTCCTTTCCTGCTTGAATACCTGTGATTTCTATATAACTAAGAGCTACCAAGGGTTCTTAACAGCTGAGTAGCGCTGCTTACTGAAAGCAACCTGTAAGAATATTGAAACAAAAATTATTTTTCAGCTGTGCTGTCTGAAGGTTTTGTACGATGCAATAAAAGACAAGAATTAAACCCGCCCAGGAATAACGTGAGCGGCACGTTAGGATTATTGCAGACGGAAGCTTTTCGTTACTGCAGGAGTGGGGAGCTAATGAGCTAAATTGGCAGTCGGTGCCTCCGACCTCCTTCTCTGCAAGGTCTCAGCTACGCTCGCACACCCAGGGAAGCAGGGCCAGGTCCTACAGGCGTTGCCTGGTCAGATCTTTTGTGATGTTGTCACAGCCCCAGGCTCTGCGCCGGTTGTTCCTCGGGGCCGCGTTGGGGCACGCCGCGTTGGGGTGGCTGCGGAGCAGTGGCGGT
>NW_010516897.1:31612-32121 GCF_000687285.1 Phaethon lepturus | reverse complement strand
GGCAGCAGCCCCTGTCCTCTGCCTCTCCTCTAGCACCCAGCGCTGCCCACAGCCTGGCAGCGGTGAGAAGGTCCAAGCAAACGGATCTACTGGGTGACAGGCCCGCCAGCCAGCCATGAGGCTAGTGCTCCGCCGTTCGGGCAGGGGCCAGAGCAGGGCAGTACGGAGATGCCTCCTGTGTGCATTCGGTTTTACTTCAGGAGAATCACTGGCGCAGGTATACTTGTCAAGGCACTGTTCTTCACAGTGTCCTTAAAAAAAGATGTATTACTCTAGACACAACGACATGAAACAGTGCATCATAGTAAGTGGCCCGTAGTTCAGTGACCAGGATGAGAAAGACCATACTGTTAACCATTTAAAAATACCAGATGGGAACTTTCTCATTCCTGTTTCAGTATTTATTCTACAAGAATAAGGGTTATTCTTCCTGAGGTTTACCGGTGTGGGGATTTGGCCCAGCTGACAGCCAAACACCCACCCAACTGCTCATCCACTCCCAGTGGGAC
>NW_010516897.1:0-31499 GCF_000687285.1 Phaethon lepturus | reverse complement strand
AGAAAGCTCATCAGTCAAGCTAATGACTGGAAGATTGTTTACCAATTACCATTGTGGGCAGATTCAACTTGGGGAAAACACATTCAACTTGGGGAAAATTAACTTTATTTACTGCCAAATAAAGTAAATATTTAATTACTAATTTGAGTAGTGGGAAACAAAAAGACAAACACTTAAACACCACCTTTCCTTCCCCCTTTCCCAGGCTCAACGTCATTCCTTCACTCTTGATTCCTGCCCTCCCAACCTTGTTACTTTCAAAGTTTACCCTCAGCCCCTTCATCGAGGACACAGGAAGAGAAAAGGCGAGGACAGGGGATTAGGGTCAGTACATGGTGGTTTCTCTACTTAAATTGCCTGGCTGTGGCAGTTTCCTAGTCTTTATGCAATAGTCTTTATAAGTAAAATCTGTGTGAGATCTGTCTATGCATATGTATATATACACACATATATATAAAATTTTATAATTTTATAATTTTAAATTACTTTAAATGAGAACTATTTATTTTGTTTTCCAGAAGCTGAATGGATAAGGTTAGTTTGGTTTATTCCATACAAATATATGTTGCAGTATCGTATAACCACTGCTCTCTAGGATCCCTAAAGGAGAAGAATGAGCTCTGTGTTTAGTTCATAAAAATCAAGGTACTTTTATGAAACACATTCATTTCCTATCAACAAAGGATCTCGTCAAAGTGTTTATTTCACAAGGCTATCCTAGTGAAAGACTTAAATAAATTGATCTGATCCTAGCATTGCCTATATACCCACCATACACATCAGCTTCTGAATAAAGAATCTACTATCCCTGTGAGACAAGCTAGATGCAGTTAGTTTATCTTTCTTTCAGCTATCCTGTTTAAATTCTCTAATAACTAAACTCGACAATTAAATAAAACGTGTATTTAATTGGCATGACAAAAAGCTTAGGATAAGCTGGCATAAATTCTGTGCTTATGCCAGAGAAAAGGAGACTCAGGGGTTATGTGCAAATCCTGTTCTGCACATGAAATTCAAATTTTTTCTTGGTCTGGCTTTTCTATCTAGAGAAGTGCTCTGCGTATTTGTGGATGACAAAAGCTTTGCTTTGGAAGTGACGTGTCCTTCACCTCAGAAGTACAAATGTTTTGTAAGAGCTTGTAACTGTTCATAACAATCAACAACCTCTTGTTGACTTCCTGGAAGCTGATCATTGGTTGGAGGCGTATATTTAGTATTTCATATTTTTAATATTTCTTCATAATGTCTTTACTTGCTAATTTTCTTCTTAGCACTCTCGTTCTGCTTCCCTATTTGTTTTCCTGCATCAATTCACTTTTGCTATCTTGTGCTTTCTCTCCATGGCCTGGCATCCTGCTACTGAGCACTGCATTATCCGAAGGCATCCCTTCTTTCTCAGACTACCCTCCGGAAGATTACTGCAGAAGGGTACACAGCTAGTGGTTTTATCAACAAGTAGATCAGTTATGTATGAGGTCTGGAATACTTATATTGATCACATGCAGAGCCTGAATGAATAAAAGCTCAACTATGGAACGTGAAGGAACAAAATCAAGCAACCCAAATCCCAGCCTTATCTTCAGCACCACTCTACACAGCAACACTTCCCCATCTTTTGCACATCTATGTCTTCCTCCTAATTTTATAATTTTCTAGTCAGCTTCTTCTCAAACTTCCTCTTAGCCCTGTGCTTTTCTTCCTGTATCCTGTCCTACCTTATTTCTTCTTCTACCCAAATCTTTTCTTCTTGCTCTTCAAATTTTTTTGAGTCAGCAGGCTTCCTCACCACATCAGACACCAAAATAACCTTTGCTACCCACAACTAGCAAGTACTGCAGAAAAGTGAAGGTTTAATTTTGTGTATCATCTTATTTTCTAATGTTCTACTAGTAGTGATACTGTTGGGTGGATTGCATGGACTGGGTTCTTTTTAAGGCTTTGTCTACAAAAGACTATTTTAAACAACTTTTGTATTATGAGAAAACCAGGCAAGACATAACTTATTTTCCCGCCCTCCCTCCACCCCAGTGCAATGTAAGTTATTATTTTCTTCATGAATGGAGCTTTGTGACTTTTGCCCCGTTTGTTATTTAGTCATATAATCACATTCTGGAATGATTATTAGGCTCAGGATGGGGTGGGCTATTATGGTACTTCATGAAAAACCTTTTGGATTTCTAAAATACAGGACTATCCTGTCCACAACATTCCATATTTTTTTCCTCACACCCCTACCACCATCAAATTTCTAATTTCATTTCAATGTTAAAATTGGTTTCTAGACAAGATGTAGGAATCACTTCTGAATGAGTGTGGGTGGTTTCTTTTAGGAGGCTTTTTAGGAGGCAAAAGATCACCAGCACAGTCATTCAGTTAGAATCAGAAAATAGTCATAGAATTATTTATGTCTTATTTTGTTAGAACATCTCCAGATGATAGAATTGTATTCAGTTTGGACCTAACCTAAGTGTACTGATGTGTAGGACCAGTTAGTGTGACAAAAATTAGCATAGTGTAATGTATGTAATGTATATACTTAAAGATTTACTGCAAGAGGAGAGGAAATTTTTAGAAAGATATATACTACAAGTCCCTAGTGCCCACAGTTGAAATGTAATCGTCTTGAAAAATACTGAAGATTCAGAGAGTAATAAGAAAAAATAACAACTTGATTACTGAAGACTACTATAGAGCACAAATACTGCAAAGTATTGTTATTACTATGACAAAACAGCTTTAAATTTAAGTAATGCAAATAAGAAAAATTTTACATGTTCTGGAAAATCTCTTAGCAGAAAAAAATGGCACTGCTCAGAGAAAACATTTCACTGACGTTTGTGTTAAGGACATATTAGAAGTTAACGCTCCATTATTCAACCAGCAGACAGACAGTGTTGAGATCTGATTTGTCATGCCATCAAGCCTCAAAGTTAAGGACAGGCATTGTTGGTACTATAATATAGCTTGTAACACAGAGAAAACAATCACAATAGCGAAACATAGAAGATGACGTAGCAATTAATGTTTACTGGTACCTTTTTTAAGCTGCTGTTTCTTGACTCTCTGTCCACTTGGCCGTAGATACCTTACCTGGCTGCAAGATCTTGCTCGTGGCAAACATATCTGGTTTAAATGCTTTCTAACTTTTAAAGCTGTGGCCAAAGTGCAAAAATTCAAAGCCTGCCTTGTGAAAAAAACACCCCACTTGTCTCATTTCTTCAAACCAAGCTCCACACGTTGAAAGACAGTCTTTGGGACGGAGGTGCAGAGCAGGCGTGCCCGCGTGGCTCTTAGCTGGGTAGCTCAACGGAGTTTTGTCAGCCAGAAAGTCTGATGGCTGCGTGTGCTTCTCCCATCTGGGCAGAAGGGCCCAGAGCATTATGACGTGATGTCATAGAAATATGAAGAAATAAGGTAATAAGCTTTCTGATTCTGAGCTGAGGTTGTATTTTGCAGTATAGCTGGGGTCAGCTTTACAGCAGAGAACAGAACAGGAGGAATAGTGTGGTTTATTTTTTTCTTGCAGTATGCTATAATAATCCCAACAAATGTGTCTTCATATCAGTGTTTGCACTCCTCCTTTGTGAGAAGAGCGATAAGTTCAGTTACTGGTCAGCGAGCCCTCCCAAAGAAAAGCACCGTTTACTCAGGACAGCAGCATTGCAATGAAAATTAAAAAGAGATCTAAGTGCCTGTCTTGCTTAGGAGTGGTCTATTCATTTTCCAAAGGAAATATAAATCTAAATGTCTTCCCTGTGACTGTTCACTCAACTCCTGAGCAGATTTTGGCCTAACACACGGCTCACGCGAAGGCCTGATGTATGCTGGGAGCAGCGCCATTAGGTCAATGCAAGAGCAACACATCGGCAGGACCGGATGGACAGGGAGGGATAAAGGTCATTATGCAGCTGTTATCACCTGCAGCTTGCTGTCTCTGGCAGCCATTGCCTCTGGCATCCTTGCATATTAATTGCCCGAAGTTTCTTCAGCATCCACTAATTTATGAAAATAGTGTAGACCAAACTTCCAAGCTGGGAGGTGTAAACACATCAGCTTACCCAAAGCGGTTTTGAAGGGGATCCAACAGCAGCCGGACTGCTGAGGGTTTTGTGCTTCCCCATGTGATACAGGGGACACCCGCTCGGGGAGAGAGACGGAAGGATGAGCACTCCCACGCTCTGTGAGGTAACGGTTTTGCTCATTGGCATGTAAGTTACAAGTTAGAGAACTTGTGGGTCATGAATTACTGAAGTGACGAATGAGTGCATTCACATCAGGCTACCCCGTACAAAGGGGATTGAGCTCATTTGATGTGTTTTTTTTGTTTTCCTTCCTAGTGAGTTCATAAAGTAAAGTTTAATTTTCAGAATGTGTCATTCTGCCCCTAGTGCTTGGTATACCTGCTACAGTCCCAGGCTAGTCATTTCCAAACAGCATCTATTTTTCCAGGACAGCACTGCCAATTTTGTAAATTTTAAGTCTTTTTTCCTTTTCTGCCTCTCTGGCTAGGTTTAACTATTTCAAGTATTCCTTCTGGGGGAGAGAAGATTTGAACAGTGACACTTTAAAAAACTTTTCACTTGAATGGTTTCAACATACGGATGTGGTCTTAATGGCTCCTAACATTTTCCAGACTCTTGAGGAGCACCCCTTAGCTCACCAGCTTCCTTTTGGACCTGCTGCTGACTGAATTCCTGACTACCTGTGCGTCATTTATAGCACTAGCGTAGTAGCCTTTTGCTATTCTATGATCCTGTATTATCTGTCACACCGGGTATTGACCACTTAAATCCAGTAATATTGAAAAACAAGAATTTATTCAGGTTTCCTGTAAGCTGTACCAATTCACTTATTCTGCATTTAAATGATTCACAAGTAAATAGAACTTCCATATTACAGTATACCATCTACCCCCTCTTACAAATTTCATTTTGCTAGCTTTTGTTATTGTTAACTTCCTGTGTTCCTCTATTTTTAAGTGAAATGACTCCTTGCAATTTAACAGAAAAATGACATTACTTGTAACAGTCGTTTCTGAAGTAGCAGTTGGTTTCTCTTCTGTATATGGGGATTAGAGTTTTATTTAGGCAATGAATGCAAACCTCAGCTAAAACTAGAAAATGTTGCTGTCAAATGCTTATTCAATGTTGTTCCAGTACTGTGATAATAAATTAAAATTGATAATAGCACATATTGCATCCTACTGAGGATACCTAAGAGATCCAAAAATTACTATTAATTCAGTTGCAAGAATCCTTTAAGGGGTTACACACTTTAACAGGAGACAAATCCACCATGTCATACGGCAAATCGGGACCAGATCCAAATAGAATGGTTATTTTGTGGCTAAGGAATATGTTTCCTTTCACTGCATAAAGTAGAAACAATAGCTAACTTGCACTTGATTGTGCTTTTATAATTTAAGGTACGTTTAAACACTGGGAGCTTTTTCTGCTACCACTGCTGTGAATTATGTCATCATGAACAAGACCACATACTTATTTAGATCTTAATAGTTGATCAGACTATTAATTTCTTCTATCAAACCATAGAACTGTATGATTCCATCTCCATTTAACTAGATAATATCCGTCATTTTTCAGGCCATTACCCATAAAGGAATAATGGAAAGGTTTTCAGATAGTGAGGTAGCAAAACCTTGTCAAGACCCCAGACTTTATTGGCTCAGTTTACAGAAGAATGATGTGTTGTGGAAGTTGATGAGGTATGCTAGAAAAGTGTGCTTCTCAAGCTATCTGTTTATTTCACTCCAGGAAATACTGGATCTAATTTTATTTTGTGGATTATCATTATTAAGAGATGGACTTAAATATATTTTTTTAATTATTATTTATTTTGTTTTGTTTTTGTTTTGGGGGTTTATTTTTGTCTGGGTTAAGGATGAAAATGCCACAACCTACTGAAGTTTTGACTAGGCCATGTGAGACTTGAAAATCAGCCATAATAGCTGATTTTCTTGCAGTATGCTATAATCATCTCAACAAATGAGATGACTTTACCTTTTGAGTTTATCACCAAAAAAAGCCTACTTATCTTTAAGCAACATTTTATTATTATTTTAAAGCATCTGAAATTTGACTTCAAGACTTTCTGTCCAGTGATTATTCCCAAACATGAGGTGAATATGTTAAAACTTTCTTTAAAAATGAGGTAGAAGCTCCAATGTTCTTTATCAAGGATTTCTTTTTTTCCATTCAAGGCAAAAGAACACAAAGACTACCTACTTTATCGGAAGAAGATAAGCAGTTGATAGAAGTTTCTGACTGTACCGTAGCTATGCAAAATGTGTTAAACTTGATGAGTCATTTCCTTCAGAAAGGATAGATATAACTGCTAAGCTAATACCCATGAAACGCTTAAGTCTCAGTAGACCCTACAGAAAATATCACACAGCAGTTTTGATATTTTTTTATCAGAAAGAAAAGTTTGTCCTGCATTTACAAAACTCAAAACAAATTAAGACTGAAACACTTGTTCAGCCCTTTTGTCCTAAAAATTAAGTGTTTTTTAATACATACTAACTTTTTTCAGTGAAAGTCATGAAGTTTAAGTAATACCTTGTCATCAATACTAGTTAGAAAGGCATAGACCACATTCCCATTGCAGATGGGGTTGCAGAAAAATTTATCTGCCAAATGCTAAAGAGGGTCTTCTAGGCGTGAGGAAAATAAGTCTTGCAAGAATCCTACAACTTGATAACATTTCATGGAGCACCATACGATATGAGACCAAGGTCCAGTTTGTTAACAGAACAGTTGAGGATAGCATATTTTTCTTCTTAGAAATGACTGCTATAGAATGGCATATTTCCTTGCTTTCCTTAGCTGCAGAAATGTCAGCAATATAATGAAAGTACCTACATAAAAATAAAAGTCAGAGGAAAGCACATGAAATAAAAATGTTAACCCCAAAACCTTGAGTTCTGCCATGTTATAACCCTCTGTAAACAGTTTCTTACCAGGAAAAGGATTATTCTTTCTTTTCTGTAGGTGATGTTATCACTGACACTTATGATAGCACCCTCAGATACCAGATATTTATAGAACTCTAGCTGAAAAACTCTAGCACATAGCCTTGTGAATGCACTTTTCTTAGTTGGACAATTAATGACCTGCTGTGCAATTATATTTTTTAAATAATGTGGTGGGAGTGATCTCATGTACTATTTTTGGTTTTCCCTTTACACCCAGAATCTCAAAGGACTGTCCCCACAACTAGTCTTACTAAGCCTGCAGTGATTTGTCAGCTATTCACAGATATGGGTTCTAGGTGAGGCAGTGTGACCTGGTTACATCCGTGCTGTTTGTAAGGTTCAAGTTTTGAGTTCAGACCAGTCCTCAACCTGTGACAAATTCTCCTTTGCTTGGAGACTGACGCTTCTCAAGCTGGTGAAAAACCCAAGAAGAAAGCACTGATAGAATTTATCCAAAGTAAAATTCAAGCTCAGCCCTAAGGCCACATAATGCGATACTGAACTAATCAAAGTATTAAATAATAAACTGGAAAGAGTCCATTGAAGTATCACTGAAATGGATAGCATCAGATATATATAAAGAGATTCAGAGAATTTGGTTTATTTAATATGGATGAGAGAAGATTTGGGGGGACCTAACTGCAGCCATCCATTGCATTAAGAAAGGGTTATGAAAAAGAGGGACCCAAAATACTCTGAGAGCTGCACAATGAAAGGATGAAAGGCAATATTCATAGGCTGCAACAAAGACATTCCAGTTGGACACAAAGAAAGATCTCTTAACAAACAAATGTAGTGGTCAAGCACTGGAAAAGGTGGGCTGCAGAGACTGTAAAATCTCCATCCTTAGAGATTTTCAAATCTAGATTGGACAAGGTCCTGAGAAAACTAATCTAAGTTAGAAGCTAGTCCTGCATTACAAACTTGAGTGATCCCTTCCAATTTTTTTTTTTTTTCTATAATTTCTATGGAGTATGCCCTGAACAACAATGTGGCCGGTTCTGGGCTCAGCAATACAAGAGAGGTAAGGACCTACTGGATAGAGATCAGTGAAGGGCCACAAAGGTGATGAAGGGGCTGAAGCGTCACTTCAATGAGGAAAGGCTGAGACAGCTGGGGCTGTTCAGCCTGGAGAAGAGAAGACTCAGGGGGGGATTTCACCAATGTATGCAAATACCTGAAGGGAAGATGCAAAGAAGAGGGAGCCAGGCTCTTTCCAGTGGTACCCAGTGACAGGACCAGAGGCAGTGGGCACAAACTGAAACACAGAAAGTTTCCTCAGAACATCAGGAAGCACTTTTTCACTCTGAGGGTGACCAAGCACTGGCACAGGTTGCCCAGAGACATTGTGGCATCTCCATCCTTGGAGATATTCAAAAGCCATCTGGACATGGTCCTAGGAAACCAGATCTAGGTGGCCGTGCTTGAGCAAGAGAGTTGGACCAGATGACCTCCAGAGGTCCCTTCTAAACTCAATCCTTCCATGATTCTGCAATATATGCTATGTTAAATAATCATCCTGGTACTGTGTTGAAAACACAGATTAATTCCATTTCTTTTTTTCATGGTTACAGCTATAAATGAACTGAATGTCAATGGTATCCAATATTCAGTGATTGCTTTTGTCCAATTTATAAAATATGAAAGTTTTATTACATTGTTAATGACTTGGTAATTATTTGCATAGATTTCAATGAAAACAAGTGTACTGACTATTCATGAGTTTTATAGGCTTTAACAGAGCTACTTTTTAAAAGCAACGTTTGTTTTGGTCATAGTAAGGGATTATTCAAGATAATTGTGGAAATGTCTTGCGAGGTCCCTGAAAAGATTATATAACCAAACTTTAAAAATAATTTGAAAAGCCCCTCCTTCCCTCTCTCCATCACAACAACCTTTTCTCCTGTACTCATCAACAATCCAAGAAAAAAAAATAATAAATCTGAGCTTCAAACCGAGACTCAAATTAAATGCACTTGGCAATCAAAATTTATTCCCAGTTTGAACTGTAATACACAGGTTTCTATCAAGATTAGGTAATAATTTAAAGAAATAAAAACCAATGATATCTGCTGGTCCCTGTGTCAGTATTAGCAATACAATTAAATAGTTGAATTGTTCTACCTTATGCTGGAAGCAATGTTTTCCCTGGAGTAGTTAATGTTCAAATGGAAGCAAAAAGAAATGCAAACTAAGCACCTGTATGTGACATGATTAAGATAGTCTTAGGTTTTATTTTTCTAATAGTATTGGCTATGTAAAGTGAAAGCTCAAGTGAACATCTAGGTCTGACAGTTAACAAGACTCCCAACTACATTAGCTGTCTAGCACCTTTTCTGTCTGAAGAACTATAAACTTTTTGTAAGTTCTCTCTTTGTTTGTTGGATGGGGTTTTTTCCTTCTTTTAATAGTTCTGGATGAAATAAACCAGAAGAATAAACAAACTTTTCTGAAGAACCCATAGGTAATTGACCAAGGTACACAACCTAACAAATGTATTTAACAAACAGGTTGGTTGATAAAGATTCTTTTTTTTTTTTAAACTGATTAGAATTTTTTAAATAGGCTTAGTTTATAATCATGTTCATTTATGTCTCCCTTAATTACTCTTAGAAGTGTTTTTTCTACAAATGAAACTGATAAAGTACTCTCACGTACATCACATTTATTACTACAGTGGCATGCCACAGCCCAGTTCCGTGTACAGATTTTTGTTTCGTCCACATCATGGCCAGCAACAGTAAATTGGAATACATCTCACTCGTCAGAAGACCTCAACAGTTAGTCCTTAAAATGTTTCAGATCGGTAAAGTAAAAGCTAAGGTTTCAGATTTCGAAAACTTGAACTACTTTCTATTATAATAGGAAAGGAAAGGGACATCTCTGGATATATTAAAAGTAGACAATCAGGACATCACCCGAGTACTTTTCGATTTGCAGCAACAAAACCTTATGCTTAGACGGTCAGGTTGCTTCATGTCTTGCTGCCCAGCTCAGCAGTAAGAACGGAATCAAATTAAGGCTTTCTACTCACTTCTTGTTTGTTGTTTAACACTTGTCAGGTATTGCCAACCTGGCTAGTGCCAGGAATTCTTAACTTCCTGGACAGGAAGCGACTGGTACGTGATGTCCAGCGTAGCTATGGGTGTGAGAGTGATCGTTCTTGCTTATCTATATATTTCAATTTTTTAAGAAACTATTTGCCTTCCTGAGAAAATGAGGTGAATTTAGTGCTCTGCTCTCTAGTTACTTCTATTTCTTTTTTATTCATTTGTGACTGGGGCATTAAAGCACTGAATGGATTCTTCATTTTATTTTTATATGAGAATATAAATACAAACTACAATTGTGTCTCATGGATTCACAGTTCAATGAAACGCTGAAGTGCTATATTTTTTATGTGACACTCAATTTTGTAAGCTAAGCAACAGTGTAAGGTGGTCTCAAGGTCTGCTTGATTTGAAAGATAATTGCAAATACTCCTGAGACTTTTAAGAATTGTAATTTATTATTGGGCAGTTTATATTTTCATTTATTAATAAAATTCTGAAGTAATGCAAAATCTTGCCTGTGACAGAAGGATTCATAAAGACAGTGTTAGCATTTTGTGACACGATAAAATGACAACTTTCACTTCAGTGTATATAATTTGCTATAAATACAGTGTGACACCTTTGCTTTGCTGTCAAAGGTTTTCCATCTGAAAATATGTCCAGTTCTCCCCTGCTGCTCAGTAAGACAAGCGAAATATTTTGGTTTCTGAGGAAAGTAATAGGTAACTAACATCTCGGTTTGCTGCTTTAAACACCTTTCTTTTGCTCCACTGACATTAGTATATATGGAAAACAAGCCAAGAATCAAGGTGGAGTACGCAAAATGCAAAAGTATTTACAGAGGGTGTCCAAAGTCATCAACATAAAAGTGGTAAGACTGCTCTAGGAGTGAGCAGGGTGGAAGCTAATTTAGGAATGGGTTGACATTAATGAGATACAAAATGACTAAGCAGATAAAGGACCTAACTGAGCTGCAAATGGCTGGGGAAAGGTAGGCTCCATATGGTTCCCAGTGCTCTTCATACAAGTATTCAGAAAGAGGCTGTTAAAAAAAGTGCAGGAGAAACCGACCTCAGGATGACCACATTCCTCATTCCAGGTTTCAGGGTAGACTTCAGTGCTTTTTTTCTGGTTGTGTTAAGTCTTTCTCCAGGTGGATAGATCTCACTCTTGGTTCTTCCAGCATGTTTCTGATCCAAGTATCCCAGGAAAGTACAATTTTGCAAAGGTTTGCATTTTACTTGTGCAGAGATATTAAGTGGTTTATTCATTTTGGGGAAGTTAATGTCCAACACTCTGATGAGGATATGTACTTAACTGACGGAAGCATGTTTCAAATGATTGGTACAAAAGATGGAAATCCCTTCACACACACCAGTGGTTGGTATTAAGACATAGACTTTCTTTACTTTTAGTTTTAACCTCTGTCCCCTTTAAATTGTGCCGCAGTTTTACCCACGTAAAGGCCATGAAATGACGCTACACCAGAATAGGTGCATGTCAGAGATTCCCTGCCACAGTGTTGTACGGGCTGCGGGCTCCCCAGACAGGGATACGGTCAGGGTCCGTCCCATCACCCCAATCAGGGAGCAGAGCAGGCAGGGGCACCTCCCTGGACAAGGGTCAAGAGCATGTGAGATATTAGATGGGTCTAGAAATGTTCTCCCCAAGGAGTGGGGAGGGGGCACCCCTCAGCTGCACTGCCTCTGAGCTGGCCCTGAGCTCCAGCAGCCAAACCTAGAGAAGGTTGGATGAGCTCCAGACCCCGACACTTACCTGCAATGGACCTGGGTCCAGTTCCTCACCGTATCAAAATAATGTCAGCAAACTCCTGTTGCTGCTGATGGTGCTGCCACTCTCCTTAAGAAATTAAGTGAAGAATTCCAACCTGCTTTCAGTTTCTAGCAAATTAATTATTTTTTACCTATTTTTCACCCATTTAAGTTCAAAATCTTTTGTGGTAAGTGTTTATTTAACTACTTCTCTTTGTTTGCTACTGCTACAATGAGTATTGAACTTGTGTCTGTAAATTGTACAGGCTAATGAATGTCTTTCATTTCCTTGGAATTTTTTCAAATATTATTTTCTGTAATCCTTAGTGCTGAGCTTACTTCTGCTACACTAATATTTGCCAAGCTGAAAATAAAAAAATGTTCAGTATGATTGATATAATATTTTTACAGCCTCTAGAATCTTTAAACCCTGATTTTGTATAAAAGAATAATAGTGACAAGTGAAAGGTGGACAAAGAGGGTTAGATTTACAGTTGTATTGTAAAAATCCTCTTTTATCTGTCAGAGGTATTCTTTCCCATAACAAACTTTTTTTTAACGTATTATCTTTTCTCTTAGTAAAGTGCATATCTGTCCCCTGTCAAAGCAGATACAAAATCATTAGAATATGAGGAATTAGGCTCTCCCACTTCACCATTAATATTACGGGCTAAATTAAAACAATTATAACAATTATGAAGTTCTTTAACAAGTACAGGGACATAGAGCCTTAAAATAAACTATGTGTTGTGATTATCGTAACAGCAATTTTATTATAAAATTGAGCTGGGCCAATGACTGTGGCTTTGGCGGCTCTGGGGGACACAGGTTCCTTCCTCTTTAGGTTAGGATGTTTTTGGTATTTATAATACCATGCAGTATTATAAATAGGATATCTCACTGGCTTCAAAAGAATTTAGCTTTTCAGCATTCGATTAGGACTTCACTTGTAAATGTAATTGCACCCAAAATATCTGGTAAACTGTTACTACAAAATTTCACACACAATGATAAAGATGCCATCTTCATTTAGGCCAGAACTGGGCTTTTAAACTTTTCTAGTTGGAAATGTGTTAACCAAAATTATAGAAAAAAGCGATGGGAGAATTGTGCTATAGGAAATCCAGCATTTCTTGTATTTATTCCGGAGCTATGATTCTTCCATAATACAAATCTTGTCCCTTACCTATGACCAAGATGTTAAGGTAGCCATCAGTGGATGATAGCCTGTGTTATATAAGTAATTAACTATTGAAAAGTTAATATGTATTTGTACATGATCACAGAATCACAGAATCATTAAGGTTGAAAAAAACCTTTAAGATCAGCAAGTCCAACCATCAACCCAACACCACCAGGCCCACTAAACCATGTCCTGAAGTGCCACGTCCACACGTTTTTTGAACACTTCCAGTGATGGTGACTCCACCACCGCCCTGGGCAGCCTGTTCCAATGCCTGACCACTCTCTCAGTAAAGAAATTTTTCCTAATATCCAATCTAAACCTCCCCTGGCGCAACTTGAGGCCATTCCCTCTTGTCCTATCGCTGGTTACTTGGGAGAAGAGACCAACTCCCTCATCGCCACAACCCCCTTTCAGGTAGTTGTAGAGAGCGATAAGGTCTCCTCTCAGCCTCCTCCTCCCCAGAGTAAACAACCCCAGTTCTCTCAGCCGCTCCCCATAAGACTTGTGCTCCAGCTCCCTCACCAGCTTCGTTGCCCTTCTCTGGACACGCTCCAGCACCTCAACATCCTTCTTGTAGTGAGGGGACCAAAACTGAACACAGGATTCGAGGTGCGGCCTCACCAGTGCCAAGTACAGGGGCACGATCACTTCCCTACTCCTGCTGAAATATCACACTATTTATGATACAGGATGCTTCCATTTATACATTCTTTTAACTATTCTTTGGTTTTGTCAGGAAAATCGGTCTATAAAAATATTTCCTCTCTGTTTCATGTAAAAAGAAACAAAGTATTGTTTTCTTTGAACCCATTACTCTTCTTTTGGCCTGAAACACTTTCCTTGTGGCCAATACAGGCTTTTTAACAGAAATTCCAGGCAACTTTTTAAACCTAGTTCTTGGCTTCTATTTTAGCTGCTTCTTTCATCATTCGAAAACATTTACATGGATTTAATCTTATGTTTGTAGCTCTAGGATTTAATTTCCTATTTACTTTTTTTTGGACATGTTTTTGCCAACTCCTTTGCAGAGAAGCCGTCTTATTGCTAAAGCTTCACTCCATCCCTACTTACAGATTGCAAAGAGGCAGACTTACGTACAAAGAACACCCCCATCACAAGCATCTTTGAAGACAGCTTAGCAAGAAGAGCAGGAGAAGGTGTGAGAGAGGATATAAATGTGTGGCTGTATAATTAAGAAGTCGTATAGGTTAGAAACCGATTAGGAAAGGCAAGGGAGAATACAGAGCAGTACAATTTGGGTAAAACATATTGTCTAGCTATTCCTCCCCTTATTTGTATTCAACATATGAACACCCAGAGCAAATACCATCTCCCTGAAGAGCTGTTAACTGTAGCCAGTATTACCAATGAACAGATAATAGATTCCCTCTAATGCTGAGGGAGAATTAAGTTTCAGTATGCAATAGTATGTACACGTATGTGTGTATGACTATATATATAGTCATACACATGCATATATTAGTATATATATTAGTAACAGATAATATAATCTATATTATTAATATAGTGTATATGGTTTGGTATGTGTATATGTACACACAGAAACATGCAAAACCCTATACTAACATAAATATATAACATATGTGTACTTGTAACACGTGTTTGCATATATGTCAGGAAATACACATATTTCTGCCTTTGAAAGTAGAGGCAGAAACAGAGTTGTTTTGAATTGCCAGGTATCAGAATGGCTGAGAACATTACCTGTCCCAAACTCTATTCTGATTGAAACTTAGTGCATGATCTGCCCCTGGTACACCAGCAGCTTGCTGCTGAAACAGAAGTGGCTAAACCTAAATGTAGAAGGGGAGGGAGAAGGGAACAACCTTCAACCATTCCTTTTGCCAAAGTGCCAGACAGTCCTGCAGTACCAGTTGAGAGATCTCCATTTGCTTTAACTGATTTCTCAGTCTCAAAATAAAGTTCTCTACTTTATGGAGATAACCAGAAGACTTCATAACCAAAGCTACTTGTTAGTTAAAGCAGGAGTGAAATAATTCTTTTGTATGCTTAATGTTCGAGATTGGTATTCATACTTACTCATCCTTCTGTAGCCAGCTGAAGTTTCTAGAACAGTTTTTAGTCAAATGATTAATCTCAAACATTTAAAAGTTAAAAAACAGCAGTTACACCTTTCTTGCAGTCTCTCATTTCTGCTGGGGAAGCCCTTAACCCACTAAGCTCTTTTTCTCGAGCCTGCCAGACGCTACCCTGCCTCCTTCAGCTCCTCGCATTGTTTCTCACAGAGTCTCAGAAATTGGGGATGCAGGCAAGAAAACCCTGTGGAGGGATATATGGATCCCTCCCTGTGGAGGGATCTGTGTACAGCAGGCTACAGGAGTATATGGCCTTGCAAGAAGAATAAGTGGAATTTCACCCTGCTCTCTGCAGTCAGGCAGTGGTACCGTAGGGAGCTGGTTACAAAAAATGAAAGTGAGACTTGGTTGTGGGGTGGGCAGGGTACTGGTTCAACTTTGAGGGGAATAAGGGATGAATGAAACTCTTAAAATGCTTAATTCTGCTATGCACTTGTACAGAAAAAGGTAACGGACAACCCTTCTTGGGAGAAGGTGTTCAGCAGCCACATTGATTGTATTGGCTGGATGGAGGATTTCACAGAACTATGGAAATATTAAATGTTCCCCACTCCCTGCGAGACAAGCTGAAAGACTTAAACACAACCTTGACTTCAAAAATGTTGACAAAATAGCAAAGGGTTCTCTACCACTTAATATATATTTTTTTAAAAAAACAAACAGGATTTTCAAATAAAGTTGTTTCAGTTTGTAGCTGTGCAGGTCTGTTAGTTGCATAGTGGGGCATTGCATAAGTGTGCAGTATTATAAAGCGATATTATACAAGTGTGTAGACCCAAAGAACCTATGAAAGTGATTTGGATAATACACCCTGAGGCTTTTGGACGTGAACAGAGACTGCCTTCCCTGTTTCTCAGCTACTTTGCAACTTACAGCAGAAGTAAGACACTCTTGCTTTTGAGTTTATAAATGAAGTGAGTTTTAACTGTCTGTAAAGCCAGAATTGCTGGCACAAAAGCTGTTAAGTTTTTGAGGAACAACACTCTGGGGAGCCATTAAAAAGAATCTTGGAAT
Organism: Phaethon lepturus; assembly: GCF_000687285.1. NCBI lineage: Eukaryota > Metazoa > Chordata > Aves > Phaethontiformes > Phaethontidae > Phaethon > Phaethon lepturus. Next base: position 15,363 of record NW_010516897.1, on the reverse strand, counting down.
GTCATAGAATAATCAAACATCATGATGGAACATGCTGCAGCTACTATTTTTCAGAAGAAAATGCTTTCAAATGAATTGAAACTACTTCCTGACACATCCTGCGTGCTCTCTCGGGTCTCTGGTTCAATCCCTTTTCTCCAGGACAGTTCAGGTGGGGAGGGCTTGAAGCTGGTATGATTACAGTGATGTGGTTAACTCAACTGAAGCATGTGAAGGTTTACAGAATTTCTGTCTTGTTTAATTAAAGCTTAATTTCGTGAAAGAAGCAGATGATCAGGATTTACAGGCAAAGTTGGGAAGGCAGAGAAGGAAGAGGAATAAAACTGGATATAGATGTTATTGTAACTGTCAAGCTTTGAAGACCTCACAAATTATCTACTTGTTCTGTACTTCAAGTGCAAAGAAAGGATTTACGCATCTACTCCTTTTAATTTAGGATTTATTGGGATGATTTGTAAATTAATCATAGCAATTACATGTAGAAGGTAGGATTTATATGCCTAGGGGAGGATTATAAAGAACTATGTAGGATTAGAAAATCTATTGTATGTATATAAATATATTTCCAGACTCCTAAAGCTATTACATATGTAAGCTAAATCATATGTTAAATTAATGATGTCTAAATCAAAACTGAGTAAAATACCTTTTTTTTTAACCTAGTGGCAACATAAGACAAGTTGGTACAAAGTTTAAAAAAGGCACATTAATGCATGCAATTTATAGACTGAAGTCAATATGGAATACATTTTACCAGTGTAAACATATAGGAGGAAGAAGAAGAGGTAATAATGAAATAGAGACTTCCCTGAAGTGGTTTTAACTTTTAGAAACCTGTCCAGCTGGAACAAAGCAGCAGTCTAATACCAATGTATTCAGTGGTCATATCCATGATGCTGAGGGGAAGTCAGGAGAAGGTAACTGAATAGAGCCAGGGAAGGGTGCATGCATTGCCTTGACTAAGCCAATTAGAATAGACAATTCTGGTGATAATGCAGTGATCAAAAATAACAGAGAATTTACACTACTAATCTGATAATTAGTTTGCCACCCGCTGTAACTTTGGGATCTCCTCTTTTTTTCCTTCCCCTTAAATTCTAGAGCAAGGATAGACTGGCTTGGTGAGCAACAGGCACTGAGTCATTTAAGCCTCAAGAACAGATTTTGTCTTCCAGATGGGGAAAAATAACCTGTAATGAAAGCACGAGCAATTTAAGATTTTTAGTAGCACAAAGACAAAAATGGGAGCCTTGCAGTAATCTGCAATCACCCAGTAGAAGGTACAGCAAAGTAGCAGTTACACTCTGACTTAAAATGCAAAAGAAAAACAACTGGCAGCGTAATCAGAACAATCTGAGCAATTTGACTGGCACCATGACAGTGTTTGAAATCTTCCTTGGCTGGCACTCCAATTGCATTTGCCAGCTTGTAGCAAGTTGCTCAGATTTATTCTGTGTTTGTAAACACCCTACAGACTTTATTTTTATTCCGTTACAAAATATATTTTTATCCTGTTTCTAAATAAGCACAATATATGAGGGGAAGATAAGTCAAAGCAAAACTGAGACAGAAAGACCTTTAAAGGAAGAAAGTAAAATGGGAAAGAGGCCTTTACTATGTAGAGAGTTGAATGGTAGAAAAATCATAATTCTTTGTAATTAAATGAAAAGGATTGTCTATTTAGCCTCCTAAATGCAAAAAACCTTCACCAAAGTTTTAACACTAAACAAATTAGTCAGGTATTCAGCTTCATCCCTATTTCATTAATAATTCAACAAAAACATCTCAGGAGGAATTGACAGTTTACTTTTTTTTTAGTGATGACTTTTGCACCAGTTCTAATTTTTCTTAACTACAGTGTAGCTGTCTGCTGACTAAACAGACTGTGATGTGAAGGATCACTGCACCAGGTCCTCCTAAGTCCTATGACCAAAGCAGGATAGGTTTTTAATATTCTTTATTCCTTGCTAAAGCTTACCTGTTAAAGCACTAGCTCTGACTCAGGAAGTCCCTGACTGACACATTCAGTCTTCAGCAATTTCTGCTCTGAGGAGAAGTTGTACTATGTGCTTATCTTGGGTTTAGGTTTTTTGCCTTGTTGTCTGTTTTTGATGACTGGAGACAGACTGTTTGGCTAGACAGATGCTGGGTCTGACCTGATTACTTATTTTTTAAGATTCTCACTGTTGGCTGCTCATTTGCATTAGTCCTGACCAGTGTTTTTCACCACTGTGGCACAATGTAAAAATTATGTCTAAAATTAATGACTAGCCAGACTGACAGATTTACCTCTATGTACCTCTATCTGTTGACTCTTCTTAACCCTTGAGGTTGAGATGTCATGAGATGAATTCAGCTCCCTCTGCATCGAAGGAATGTCTTAGTAAATTCCAGTAATGCAGTCACTCACTCTGCAAATGCATTCAATGGTCACAGAGTAAATGGAGGAACAGCTTCTTCTTTAAATAGCTAACAAGGCTTAAGATTCAAGGAAAGGTAGGACTTGACTTGATTTTGAGGTTCCAGAATGAACTTCCAGAGTGGAAGTTAAGGAAAAATGTTGTTCCTTACTAAAAAAGAAGTTCTGATTCCAGATAATTACAACTGAAAATTTAGGATGTCAATTTTGTAATTGAATTTTAATTTATTCCTTCTTTAAAATAAAAAGACATGAGAAAAATACAAGCAAAGTGAAAACAATGAAGTAACAAAAATTGCTTGAAACTGAAAGCCAAATCAGGATAGAATTTAAGCATAAACAAGGATGAAAAGTTAGAACTGTGATACCTGACAGGTATTTACATTCCCTCATTTTCCCACAGAGCTCTTTCTGCAGTGCAGACATATTTAAGAAGTAGCATGTTATCACTCCCCAGTCATCTGGAATGTTAAAACCTGCTTTATATTGCTATTTTGCAAGAAACCAGCCTGCGGCTTAAATATTTTCCTGTAGCTCCAAGTACCTTAAATTATTTCCATCACATGCATATATTGCAACTGCAAGGTACAAGACAACCATCAGTTAACAACTCCTGTCTGGTACTTCCATACTGCCTGTTTCACTTATACTGTCCCATTCTCTTCTTTTTGTGCTTTTGCTCTATGCTACTTCCTCCCTGATAAAAGGCAACTGAAGAGGGTTTCTTGCTTTCATCTGATTTTCATGGGACTGTAGAATTGTAGGATCATACAATTATTCAGGTTGGAAGGGATCCCCAGAGGGCAGTCTTATCCAACTCACTGCTCAAAGCAATTCTCATTAGATCAAGTTGCTCAGGGTCATGTCCAGTCAAATCCTGAACAACTCCAAGGACAGTTTCTACAGTCCCCCTGGAGAATCTGTTCCTCCGCTGTACCCCACCTTGTGGAAAACAAAAAATAATCCTTAATAACTATCAGGCCATTTCTCCAGCCTACCCAGGTCTCTGTGTCCTCCAACATGTTGACCACTCCCTACAGTTTGTCATCATCCACAGATTTGCTGAGAGTGCACTCTGACCCATCATTGAGACTTTAACAGAGACATTAAACAGTATTGGTCCCAGTATTGGTCCCTGATGATGCCACTAGTTACTGGCCATCAGCTGGTCTTTGCAATGATCACAATTCTTTGAGACTGACAGTCCAGACAATTTTCCACCCACCTCACCAGCCAGCCTGTATCTCACCAATTTGATGATAAGGACACTTATGGGATACTGTGTCAAAGGCTTTGCTAAATAAAGCCATAATATGCAATATCCACTACTATCCTTTTGTCAGTCACATTAGGCATCTTATCATAAAAAGCCGCAAGGTTGTTCAAGCATGATTTGTCCTTCATAAATCTGTGCTTGCTGCTGCTAGTCACCCTCTTGACCTTCATGTATTTGGAAATGGTTTCTAAGAGGACTTGCTCCATAATCTTCCCAGGGACTGAGATGAGGCTGATCAGTCTACTAACTGGATCCTCCTTCTTGTCTGTCTTGAAGATAGGTATGTCACTTGCCTTTTTCCAGTCATTAAAAATTTCTCCCAACAGTCATGACCATTAAAAAATGATAGAGAGCACCCTTGCAATGCCATCAGCCAGCTTTCGCACTGTGGAATGCATCCCATCTGATCCCAAGGTCTTGTGCATTTCTGTCAGGCTTAAATGATCCAGGACCCTCCCTCTATTGCAGGTTCTCTTCACTCCTATAGACCCTGTTAGTGGACTCACAGGTCGACATCCAAGTGAGTCTCCCAGGGGATCTTGCCAAGCAGGTCCATGAAGAGGTGAACATCTACTCTCCTCAAGTCCAAGGTTGTAATTCAGCTGTGTGTGCTGCTTACTTCTCTCAGGGTCTTAAATTTCAAGTCTCTCAGTCACTGCAGCCAAGGTTGTCCTTGACCTTAACATCTTCAGCCAGTTATTCCTTATTTAGGAGTAACTGGTCCAACGAAGCATTTGTCTTACTTGGTTCACTGTTCATCATGAAATTGTCTTCTGTACATTCAGAAATCTTCTGGATCACTTCCACTCTTCTGTATTGCTCTTCCAGAAGGTGGTTAAAATGACCCATGAGTACCAAGACTTGTGACTGTGAGGCTTTCTCCACCTGCTTAAAAAAGTCTTCACCTACCTTAACTTCTTAGTCAGGAGGTCTGTAGCAGAGACTCAGAGACTTACTACAGCATTATCTTTCCTGGTCTGTTTGCTGCTCTTTACCCACAAACACTCTACTGTTTTTTCACTTGCCCCAGTGAAAGCTCCATGTGTGCAAACCACTCCTTTGCATAGAGCACAACACCTCTTCCTTGCCTTCCCACCCTACCTTGCTTGAAGAACCCATATTCCCACATCGTAGCACTCCAGTCATCAAGACCTATCTCACCATGTCTCCATAATCCCAATGAAGTCAAAGCTTTGCAACTGTGTACACACTTCTACTTCCTCCTGCTTGTTCCCTACCAATGCTGTGTACAGGCATTTATGATGAGCCTCAAGTCATGCTGCTTTAACAGTGGGAGTGTGAGAGCTTCCTCTGTCATGCTTTCCCCTGGATATGCCTGCTCTGCCCCTTCTGTCCTTACTTCTTTCCAAATGATGGTAACCCTTCCCTAATAAATATTAAATCCCTCCTCACTAGGTTAGCAAGCCTGTTTGCAAAGATACTCTTTCCCCCCTTGCTCAGATCTACACCATGCTGGCTCAGTAGTCCTCACTTTTCAAACAGGGTCCTATTGTCACAACAAGCCAAAACCCTACCTGCAACACAAGCCATATTGCTAGGTCTTGATCTGAGAGATGATCCTACTTCTGTTCAAGCCTTTCCTCCTCAATGGAAGGATTGAGAAGACACCACCAGGGTCCCCTACACTGCCCCTTCACCTCATCCCTAGAGCTCTGTAATCACTCTTGGTATGCTCCAGGTTACCAGGTTAGATCTTGCAACATCATTGTTGTGCACATGGAGGAGCAGCAAGAGGAAAGAGTCTAAAGGCTGGGCATCTCAAATACTGGTTCCAGCAAGCACAAACCACCTGAGCTATCAAGTCATCAAGATATCAAGCTATCAGGTCAGCAGATAGGCCCTTCCATCCCCCACAACGAGTCTCCTATAACTATAATTTACCTTTTCCTCTTTATATGGACACTAGGCTGGCTCAGCTGGCTCTGATACACCTGTGATGGGTCTTATTTGTCCTTATCAGTACCTGTTCTGAAGTTCCAGATCTGCAGGTAAAACAGGAACCAGAAGTCATCAGCTTCCAGCTTTCTCCATCTTGACAGTCTACTTCCACTGTTTGTTTGACTGTGGTCTCTGGCTGTCCCTCCTTTATTGCTTTGTGTGGCTCAGGCTCTCGTCTGCCAATTTTCTTTGAAGACCTGGTCAATCTCCTCTTTGTCCTCCCTGATGACACACAGCCTGCTCACCTCTTCCTCCAGCTCCTTCACCGGGTGACTCAGTGCATCAATCAAAGCGCATTTCCCACATGAGAGGTCTCCAGCAACAGGCATTCACCACAGCCCCACACCTAGACAGTGGTATCACAGAATTATAGAATCATAGAATCTTTGGGTTGTAAGGGACCTCTAAGGCTCATCTAGTCCAACACCCCTGCAGTGAGCAGGGACATCTTCAACTAGATCAGGTTGCTCAGAGCCCCATTCAACCTGACCTGGAATGTTTCCAGGGATGGGACATCTACCACCTCTCTGGGTAACCTGTGCCAGTGTTTCACCACTGTCGTTGTGAAAAACTTCTTCCTTATATCTAGTCTGAATCTACCCTCTTTCAGTTTAAAACCGTTACCCCTTGTCCCTCACACGGAGCTCTGTCAGGAGAGAGGCCTCCAAAGCATCAATAGCATTTGTACCAAAGAGGGTACCCACAGGATGCTGAAACCATCGTTGCACAGTTTTCAAGACTTGAATGGATCTTCTGTGTCCTTCTGCACCACTGCTGTGCCATAAGAACTACTATACCTCTAGTGTGCTCAAAAAGCTGAAACAGCAGCAATTGTTTTGCTGCTCTGTATTCCGTTTTGCCCTGGCTTCTTGGATATAGACGTAGTATCTGGACCTGGTAGCAAAGAGGAAACATATGTCAAGAGTGTGGGTTAGAAGACGATTTCAGTATAGGACATGAATATTAAAAAAGGTGGTATGTGGGGTAATAATCTGTTAACACTTCTCAGTCATTCAAGCTAAGGTCTTTAACCTTGTACCTAAAAAAGCCCCAAACATATACTGCACTAAGTGCTACAGCTAATTTCACTATTTTAGCAGTTTCTGGTTTGATGTGAGTAGACGCCTTTGAAATTCTTCATGAACCTTACTAGAACTGACCAGTTTAAAATGCCATGTCATTGTTATGCTCAAATTCACATCTGTCAACACAGCACTGGAAAACAGGCTAAGGAAACCAAGGTTCCAGACCTTAATTACTCACAAATGTATTTGTATCGATTTATTGAACATGTTGTTTGTGAGCTCTCATTGCAAAGATGACACTGTTTGTGATCTTTTTACCTTTTTCCTGACACTTGCAAATCAAATATCTATTTGAAATTCAAGCAAGCATGTTTACATTACTGTTTCAATTTGACAAAGCACACCTGTATTCCTCTCAATGGATAAATTAAACCACTGATAGACCTTGGAAATAAGGCATGAAAGGGAGATGACAGTTATTTGAAATATTGTGGAGCATGAAATGTAGGAATGAAAACCTAAAGGTAAACAGTATGATATACAGTGTATGAACACGTGTCAAACTTATGCAGCTTTGTGTTTGGAATAGTTATTAAATTTTTTAAGTAGGAACTTCGAAGATAGTAGAAAGCTTTTTATGTGTGTGTGCCTTGATTTTTACCTCCTGAATATGGCAGTTCTTTCATCTGAACTATGGGGAGAAGCAGTCCTGTAGAGTGCTAGTAGTAAAATCATGAACAATAACAAAAGAAGTGATACCAAAAAGGTAGAGGAAAGGGCATATTACCTACTGCCAGGACAATCTAACCCATCTCTTCTTAACAGATGCTTGTCAATCCCTTTCTTAAAAATGCCCAATGGCGCTCATTCCACACCTTTCTCAGACAGTTTACCGATGTCTAAGTACACTTAACTTCAGAGTTTTCTTTATGTCTAGTAGAAATCCTATTTCCTCCTGCAATTAAAAGTCCATAATATTTTCTACATTTTCTTTACAGTGAAACTGGGGGACAGTTTACTTCCTTCTTCTCTGTGGCAACAAAGAACTTTCAAAAACCATCACTCTGCAGAAATGGAAAAGAAAATGCAAAGAAGTTCATGAAAATCAGAATTTCACTGTTAGGTCCATTTGTTACCTTTCAAACTGCAACTCAAAAAGTTAATTCCATGGCACTTTTTTATTCAAATAATTTTTGAAAATTCTCTGTTGGGAAACCTTTTCTAGGTATGTTTAATGTTGTTTGCTTTATAGTAACTTTAGTAAAGGTATCTTTAAAAATAGGCTGCTGTTATTATTCATGATTTTGTACTCACTGTTTTTTCTGACTCTACTGGGTTTGGCTGGGATTGAGTTAGTTTTATTCATAGCAAGCCGTATGGTGCTGTGTTTTGGATTTGTGACTAAAACAGTGTTGATAACACAGCAGTGTTTTGCCTATTGCTGAGCAGTGCTTAGACAGCATCGAGGTTTTCTCTTTTTCTCACTCCATCCCCCTAGTGAGAGGGCTGGGGGGACGCAAAAAATTGGGAGGAGGCACAGCTCGGACAGCCGACCCAGATTTACCAACGGGATATTCCATACCACATGATATCATGTTCAGCAATAATAGCTGGGGGAAAGGAGGAGCGGGGAACATTTGGAGTTATTACGTTTGTCTTCCCAACTAATCACTACTGGTGATGAAGCTCTGCTTTCCTGGGGATGGCTAAATATCTGCCTGCCAATGGGAAGTAATGAATAAATTCCTTATTTTGCTTTGCTTGCATGTGAGCTTTACTTCACCTATTAAACCATTTTTATCTCAATCCACGAGTTTTCTTGCTTTTGCTCTTCTAATTCTCTTCCCCATCCCACTGAGCAGGGAGTGAACCAGCAACTGAGTTGTTATGGGTCAACCCACCACACTGACAGTACATATCAGAAGATATATTGCCAATCACAAGAATTTCTGTTTAGGTTTTTACCCCACAGGAACTTTAAAATCAGGGTCTTAGTAGCTTTTACTGGCATACTATTACTTGCTTTTCTCCATTATTCTTTCCCCCCCCCTTCAGGTGATATTACCGGGCAATTTAGGAGTAAAAGAAGTCACATAATATGCTTCATCTAGTGTGCTAGGCACCATCATGGTATCTAGTGAAATGAGGCACCCAATATGCACCTGAATGAACCCATACCATTACTAATAAAGACATGCATCTGACATTGTGGGGACATTTGGTGTGTAATCAGGATATGGCCCAGCATTTCAGCTTCCCAGATAAGTTTTTACACCACTTTCCTCATGTGCTTTTCTTTATATTCATCTACATGGAGTATCAGCTGACACTGTATTGCCTCTCAATTTCCCTCCTGCAATTTTACAAGCAACCCTCACATTTCATGTTCTGAATAACCCACTATCATTAGCAGATTTTCCTACCTCACTGCTTGCTCTCTTCATGGGTATTTGGGATTATACTAACTAGCACAGTTCCCTGCAGAACTCAATTGCTGATTGCCCTCCATTCTGAGGGCTAAATATTTCATTTAATCTCCTGTTTTTTACACTATAAATAATTGTTGGACACACTGGTTCTTTTTCTCTTACTCCCTTCACATATTTATTTTCTTTAAAGACTTTTATTAAGAATTTTGTCAATGTTTTTTTCTGAAAATTCTTTGAAATAAAACTCAAGGACTATCCATATTATAGACACATAATATGGAATGTCTTACAATTAGTAGTTATGTTATGAAATGAGAAAGTAGACCAGGATTTAAGAGCAGCAACAAGTCATTTAAAAATATCAATAATTAGGAATATATACAGGGCAGCCTCCTGCTGTACAAACATGTCGCTCAAGTACTAAGTTTCATAGTTTTACTTAACGTCTAAAACTACAGATTCATTGCAGTTATTAGTTTTATGACATGTTGCAATCTTTCCCCCTTCCCCTCACTTCTCTACATTGTAAAAACCATAAACCACTTGTATCTCTCCTTCCCTTAGGAGATTGATACCTTATCAGCTCTCAGAAATTGACTTTTTGAGGAAGAGAAGTCACCACCCAAAAATCTTTTCCACTTCACAGGTACCAGCTGCCTTATCTTTCAGAAATAGTCTAACTGATACATATCAAATTAAATTCCAATTGCTTCTTCCAAATTTGCTTTTAGTTTTGAAGTTTGTTTCTTCTGTTCACTGACCTGAAGAAGGATTTCTTTGCCTGCACCCTCGTCTGATTTTCTCTAGCTATGGCAGTGGATGTAATAAAAGAAGTGTTTCTGCCTCTTGTAAACTTCATCTTGCCTGTATCCTTATATTGTCATTGCAGCTGCCACACTACCATTACAAAGAGGTTATCAGTTTAAATTCGCTCAGCTAGAAGAAAACAGGGCCACCTTGTTTCTCCTTCTTTAACTCAGAGGTTACATACAGGATTACAAAACCAAAATTTTCTTTTTAACATCATTAATTCTGGAAAACGCTATGTGAAGAAATTCACTCTTTTATCTTTCATTTCCTTTCTTTCTATACAGATCTTTAGTCATACAGTTAGGTTTATGTTGTTGTTTTGCATAATGAACAATACATGTGATAATAAATGTACAAGAAAAAACAGTATGTCTTGTTTTGTATGCACCTTCAGTAAAAACTTATTTTATAACATGTTTTAAAGTAAATATCAATATGCTACCAGATTTTCTCTTCGATATGCCAGCAGAGTAAAATTTTAGTAAGATTAAAAATTTGATAAAGATTGGTGTTCTTTACAAACTTAAAATTCTTAATGAAACCAGTATGAGTTTTTTACAAGAACTGTAAGAATGACTAGAAGTCAGTGCTGCCAAAGGCATATTCTAGCTTATCTTAGTGTTTGGTAATACTAAGCACAGTGTTGTTGCTCTGATTTGCCTTGCGTTGTGAACATGACTCCCAATATACTAAATTTTTACTTCTTTTTGAAAAAAAAGCAGTCTCATAGAAACAGTTTTCTAGCCATACCTTACACTGTACTTCTCTCATTTTCCACATGATTCAAAGTGAATGGAATTCTCTTTTATTCCTGTACACAGCTGTAAGGTATGAGGTGGACTCTGAATTCAGTGTGATAAGTTCTGGTGGGATTTTAAAATGTTTGATTTTCATATTTATTTTGCATTTATTTGGGTTTCACGTTTCTTTTGCAGTAAGCTATTTTCTTTAGGAATGTCTATTTGCTCTACACAAGTTACTAAACAAGACTTAGAACCTCATTTGTATTTTTAAATATTCTGAAAAGGGGGATAAATAATTTATTTTTCGCTGGAAAAAAATACCAGCTACATAAAATTCAGTATTTTATCTAGTTTCCCATTAATGTGCTGTTCTTCAAAAATCAGCAGGAGGAATCCATCTCTGGAAGCTACAGCCAAAGTATTGAATCCAATTACTACATATAGCACACTGCATGTCAGCTTCTAGACAGTGTACTCAGATAACTCTTGGGGTAAAAGAAACACAGCATAAAAAACGGAGTACCTCAAATCTTCCATGTTTAACTCTTGATATATGCAAGTGTTTTTTCTTAGGAGGAAGTGGGCGTGAACAACATATGCTTTTATAAACACATTTCATACATTTTTAGTTCTGGGACAGAGTGCAATAAGTATCAGGCAATGCGTTGTTTCCAGAGTGTTGAAGACTCACAGCCGAAGCAGATTTTCAAAAAGCTCAGCAAAACTTTCAGACAATTAAATACAGTAATTTTTTCAAGTACTCAGCACCTACTAAGACGTCATGTCCAATTTTTCAAGATAACTTAGTACCTGATGTACTAGTCTATCGAGCAACCTGACCTTTCATTTGGATACGTAAATAAGATCTCAACCATTTTAAAAATCTGCCCCTTCATATATGCAAGTTCTTTCTCTTGGGGTTCAGAACTAAAGACAGGCCTGACTTTGAATTTTACTACAATCAAACAACCTAAGTTTCTTCTGAACCAAGGGAATTCAGCTCCAGCACTGGAGAGTTAACATTGGATTTTCATTCCATTCACAGAGACAGGACTAATCTTTTCCAGTTTCCCTGTCCTGTGAGCCATCAAGAGACACTAATTTTAGCTGACGTTGGATTCCTATTCATTTCTGACACTCTAGGAGAGCATTAAGACATTAGTGACAATGAAGAATTACTTGTCTGCATAGCATGTTGTGTTTTGCGGCATTCACTACGTTCAAGAAACTTTGAGCAGTGACAATGACGGCTTGATATGTACAAGACTTGAACATTATTGATGTCACACACAGAACACCAGGTTTTAGGTGTGACTCATCTTGTTACCCGATTTATCACATCCTTGCACAGAATTAAGAACAGCGTATTTGTCATATTAGCTCATACCTCCATTGATATCTCCAAAATGATTTCACAAACATAAAACTAACCAAGCAATTCTGATAATTTTTAAATGCCTACCTATCTTTCTAAGTCTGCACTAAATTCACAGCAACAGATTTTACATTTTGTCTTCCTTACTTAAACACTGCACAAAATCATAACTATTTCCCCCTTTCAATATAGACTACAAAAATATATGATCAGTAAGTCATAAATAGAATTTAACATTTTCACTCCTCTTTATGACTACTATGTGTTTTCCTTATATTTCTTCTTGTTTGAGGGTTTATGTAAGGTGAGAAGCCTTGAAACATTAATATAGTTATAATTACAAATTTTTCATAATCTAACAGGATGTAAGATAAAAGCCACTTGAAGCTCATTATAGCCTGAGGGACTATGCTGATTCTTTTCTGCATTCATTTCTTAGAGTATTAAAAATGCATTATTGGGAGTGCTCTGATAACAGTTTACATGTCTACTTATTCAATTCTACAATTGTTTGTATTAGAATTATGGACTTGGTTTTCTATTCAGACAGTTAGTTTGCTTGCTTGCAGAGTCCTGAAGCTATTTTAGTTCAAATTATATTAGGGAATCACGTACAAAAGAATTCTTTGTTCACGGCCTGTCCAACAAAATAGAGAGGGCTTCAGAGGCATCTATAGCTCCAGGGCCCAGTAAATTATGTCTTGACTAGAAAAATAAACAGAATAAAAATTGTCATATGTAAGAGGGTGGATTGGATGTGCTGTCTTGCGCTCAGAGAAAGGAAACTGTATTCTCTTATAAATTGAAAGTGTGTTTATTTTACATACTTTTTCAAAAATTCACATATTCTTAGATAACAGGATCTATATTCTTTCTGTGGCCCAGATTACATTTTCCTGTGCCAAAAAAGAAAGAAGTAGTCAGACTAGAAATCTCTCTGAAATTTACATTATCCTGTCGACTATCCATTTTTATACCAGCCATGAAAGACTGCAGAAGAGAGTGGCTCCAGAGCACCTAAATTTTGCCACAGCCTTATTAGTGTACAGCAGCACAGTCAGAAAAAGGAAGTATTTGCAGACATTTTTTCAGAACAGAATGGTTTTATTCTCTTCTTTCTCTGCTGCTGCCCTTTTTCAAAAGGCTGAAAATTAATTTGCAGTGTATGCTTCTATTGAAGCAACCACTGCAAGATACCTTTGGAAGGTCTAAGCCATGAAAATCCTCGTATCATCAAAATGTTGCTTTTTGATCCTTTTTCTTTTAATGATCATATTATGAAATGGATATCCTTTTAAATAGTATTCACAGAGTAGAACGCATTCTGTTTGTTTCCTGTAGATGTCTCATTAGCTAGGCCATTTTCATTAATATTTATGTTTAGTTAGTTGGTGACAGAAATAGTGGAAAGTAATAAAATTAGCTTTATGCACAATTTTGATTGTTTTGCATCAAACATTACTTTGTTGTTTTAATACAAGCTGTATATTATTGTTAACTAAGTTGGTTAACCCGTAATATCATAGTGAGGCAGGATGTCATTTTAGTCATGTCTATGTTTGCAAACTCTTCTAAGTGGTATTTGAGAAACCTCATTCTAAGTTGCATTTTCCATTTGTTCAGTGTTAACTTGCATGCCAATTGTACACATGCTATCCTTTATTCCCAGTTAAAAATATTTCAATTTCTACTTTTTTCCATTCACATTTCACAGGGATGAGGATGCTTTTTTAGCTTTACTTCAGAGCTCATTACAAAGACATTTTGTTTCGACCACTTTGAAGGTTTTTAAAAGATCAGATCCCTGCATCTGACTTATATATTTGCAAAAAAAATAGCAGGAGAATAATAAGAATAATAAGAGTAAGAATTATGTCTTATCAGAAACATGGTGTTATTTTTGATTCATCTGTATTATACCCATGCATCTTTAAACCAGTATAAGTTACTTATTTAAAATTTGGTATACCTGTTGAATTCATTAATGTAGCAAGCTAAAAGTTCGTTCTATAATGGTTCATGTGGTGTTACTTTGGACCAGGAGGGAATTGTTTCTCATTTAAAAACCTTTGTCTAAAACTATCAATCAGAATTAGAGATAGGTTTTCATTAGAGCAATGGGGTATTGGGTTTTTTCTACAACGATATGGGCCAATGCCTTTTTTCTTGAAAGGTTTAATACCTTTTTTTTGCTTCAATTGTCATATAAAGAAGGTTATTCACAACATAATATTTTAAAAAATCAGCAGTGACAAGGGAATAGAAACAATGACAGAACAGGGAAATAATAGGTTAATAAGCAATTAGATAAATCAGTCAGATTTCAGGGTTTACTGCAAGGTGTTTAAGAGTCAGTTAAAGAAATGTTTTTACTTTTTAACTTCAGCAGTTACAGGAAGATAGGCCTGATCTTGGAGGCAGGGGGTCTGCAACACAACACCTATATTTCAAATGGGGGACATGAAAATGAAAATCTGAGACTATTTATCTTCAAACTTTGAAAGATATTAGCACTCATTAAGTAATTGGTGTGTGCATATGTAAAAGATGAGAGTATAATAAATGTCAGGCATGAATTTGCTGAGACTCGATGTCCTTCTTTGCCAGAACAACTGGCTTACTGAAAAGAAGGAATGGCAAGTATGATAGAATTTCCTATCAGTAGTATTTTGAAGGGACTTTATCGTACGAAATACCTGTAAGCAAACTAGGCAAAAGTATTTTAGAAGAATCTGTTATGAAGTATATGAACTACTCGTAACAAAAATTGCAAAGTAATTACCAAACATTCATTGTCAATGGCTGGGTCATAATTATACCTAGAGCCTCCAAATACCATGACCAGCCCCATCTGGGAGCTCCATCCAGGCACAACCTCACCCAGTGCCCTGAGAGCAACATATAATGCCTGACCCCCCACCTTGGTCCCTGCCTGATCTCCAGAGTGTGAGTGATGTGCCACCTGCCTTAATGTTCTGTCTTGACTTTAGACCGGTCTTGTCGCTACAGACACGTCTGCTGATCGCTGAAACCGGTTACTATCATCAGACCTGCCCTGCTCACCACGCTCAGGTACTCCTTTTTCGTGAGGTATCCGCCTCTGCCTGCCCTGCTGTCGCCTTTGGCTTTCCTTGCAGAGCAATCTCACGCTGGCTGCTCCCTGACGCTCAGTGCTGGGATCGTCTCAAAGGGAAATTGTCCTCAGTCCATTTCCACTCTCCACAGCACTGAAAACATGCCAATGCTAAATGCAGTAGAAGTTATGAATACTTGGGAAATCCAAATTGGAGAGGATAGTATGTCCTGGTTTCAGCTAGGATAGAGTTA
>NW_010516896.1:0-760 GCF_000687285.1 Phaethon lepturus | reverse complement strand
GTTGTGAAGTCCATCCTTCTCCCGCAGTACATGTTTTATGTTCATGGAAAACCTGTGCAATGGCATCAGTGATTGTCGTGGTTTAGCCCCAGCCGGCAACTAAGCACTGCTTCTGAAGCAGCTCAAACTCCTTCATATGCTGCCAAAATCTCTTTCTCAGCTGGAGTATAGCGGGTTTCAGATCCTCTATATCCTCAGCTCTAGAGGTCGACCTCGTGTCTCTCCAGGTGCTTTCTGCCAGAGGCTCCAGGTGGGGCTGTTACCCCTGGCTGGGGTGTAGAGCACATTTTTAACATCTTGTCCTGCCTGGACTGGCCCAAGGGCTACTACATGTACTATTTCCTGTTAATTTGTTCAAAGGCTTGTCATTGCTCAGGGCCCCATTTGAAATCGTTCTTCTTCTGGTTCACTTGATAAAGAGGGCTTACAATCAGACTGTAATTTGGAATATGCATTCTCCAGAAAGCCACAATACCTAAGAAAGTTGTGTTTCCTTTCTGCTAGTCAATGGGGGGACAGCTGGTTTTTTTGTTGATCACATCCATTGGGATCTGAAAACGTCCATCTTGCCAGTGCCATTTTATTCCTAGAAACCGTATCTCCTGTACAGGTCCTTTGACCTTACTTTGTTTTATGGCAAAACTGGCTTTCAAAAGGATTTGGATTATTTTCTTCCCTTTCTCGAAAAACGTCTTCTGCTCTGTTGCCTCAGACGATGATGGTGTTCTGGAGCTTCACCCTGTTTCAGTGCAGTCTGGAT
>NW_010516895.1:0-21253 GCF_000687285.1 Phaethon lepturus | reverse complement strand
ATCACTGGAAATGTTCAAAAAACCTGTGGACATGGCACTTTGAGATGTGGTTTAGGGGGCATGGTGGTGTTGGGTTGACGGTTGGACTTGATGATCTTGAAGGTCTTTTCCAACCTTAATGATTCTGCGATTCTGTAAATTCTTTTCCTAGTCTGTTTCAATAGACATCAGTGTCAAGAGCGAAAGCCACTGAAATTAGTGGCTAGTTTGATAGTATCCTGAGACAGATTACTATTACTGGAGAAGGACAGACGTGTTAGACGAAGTTTTGCTGAACACTTTCATTCTTTGATCTTTATTGGCACATGACCAACAGCCATAACAAAGGTCTGAGAGGGAGCAGCCTAAGTGGCATGTTTATGCTAATGTCTCACACAGGTAGTGTTTGAGGCAGAGCTGTTGATCTTCACCTACCATTTTGAGGTGTGGTGGAGTAACTTAGAGGTTCCATATCATATTCATCTTTTCCTATCCACAAACATTGCACAAAGAGACAAACAATGCTTTCATTAGTCCCAGAGGCCTGGGGTTTAAGTGAATTGCTAGGTTGTACTTGTTGGATCAAAGGAGAAGGGACACTTCACCATGATGCCTTCATTAAGGACCCTTAGTAGGAGACAATGGTGGAGGAGTTGGGATGTTTTTAGTGACTGTTTTTACTTAAGGAGACCTTTTTTTCTTTCTGCAAGCCATAGACAATTTTCATGGATAATATATTATAGGTCTACTTAAAACTGTAGTGTCTAGCTCTTGTAATGGTCAGCTTCAAAGACCACCCAAGCTGTAGAGCAGTGATGGAAAACAACATCTCCTTGGCCTCTCAGTAATGCAGGGATGATTCAAACAACTCTGATAAAATAAAACCCAAAAAGCTTCAATGCACAACACAGCTGAAGAAACCCATCAATATTTTACACACATAGCTCATTTAAGAGACCTCACAAGTATCTTGTCTCTAAGTGCACCAGACCTCATGCACTGGGTCATGGGACTTGGACACTATGCTGGGTTACGTGATGCTTGGCCTGGGCTGCCTTCTAGTGGTATATGTCCAGCCAGCCTCCAGGGTCTTGTTCCGCCAGGGGGTTTGACCCTTCTCACTAGGATATCTGTGTTATTATGTTGTCTGGTTTTTATTTATACTGTCTGACAAGCAATACAGTACTGCATACAGCTGGTCAGAAACCACCCATGAAGCAGCCACAAGACAACACAACAGAGCACAAAGACTAACAGCTCCAACTCCTCTCACTCACTGACCATTTCATGGTGTTGTGTTGCAGGTTAGCTAAATAGCTTTATAGTGTGTTCCTACACTTAACAATGCAAATCACACTTCTGGTATATGCCCACCTCTACAATGGTTTTATTGTTGTTTCAAAAAAGACACAAAAAGGTCAGCTAAATTACAGGTATTCTGTTTCTGCTAGGCCCTAAATCGTGGGTTAAGTCCTGTCTATGTTGGACTTCTCAAGGTTCAACATCACACACAAGATCTGTGTAACCAGCTTCCCTGTTCGAGGAATTCCGCTGATGAATAGGTTTGCTCATGCCCATTGCCAGGTTCACAGACAGGGCTTCTTTAAACACAACTTTCCATTTTCATGGCACATCGGCAGCTGTGGTGCAGGCCAGTGCCCTCTTCCACACTACGGTGAAGCAGTGCACCCTGCACGGTCCCCTTCACAGGAAGAAATGAACTGGAAGGTCTGATGAAGACGGTGGCTGGGAAGTCCTGGCTGTGATGCCAGGTATGTCCTACCTGTAGGGTAACATGAGGCAGAAGCCAAGTGTGAGCCTCATGTGCAGTATGTGAGGCTCTGCAGGTCTGTTTTACATGTGTATGGCTTGGTGGTAGCAGTGTTATTGCACCTGCAATAATTGCCACCTGGTCTAAGAGAGCTGATGAAGCTCATCTCCTCTGACCTTGTCAGCTGGTCTGGCAGAAGAAATGTCCTCTTTCCCAGACTTTGCTTCCCCCTGTGTTCTTATATAAACAACTACTTTCCTATTTATATACCTAAGCACTGCTAAAGAGCCTCACAGACAATTCTGGCTTATATTTTCCTTGGATGTAAGTGTGATCTCCCTCATGTAGTGCCTCCAGGAAGCTCTTTCATGTGCAATATGCAGCACAAAGAAAGATCATTTTGCTGTTACTATTTATTATCAAGATATAGACATTAAAAAGGTTTAAAAATATCAGCTTTAAACTGGTCCAGTGATTATTTTATTGCTGTAAACCAGCAATGGGGAACAAGGGGCAGAAAGAAAGGAAGCCATTAGAAAAAATAACAGAATAACTCGGTATTTCTTTATATAAAGAAAAATGGGCTCAGGCTTGTCAGTCTGCCATTTATTAAACACTATCTTACTTTTGTTTTGCTATTTACTTCAAATGCCAAAGAAAGAACCTCTGAATTGGCGGCAATGAATGGAAGTTTTCTGGTGTACAGCACCACCAAGTTCAAAAGGAACAAATGTGATCAGACCCAGTAAAACACGTTCCCCATTTCATTGTATGCAGCCTCTTTTGTGTGTTTATTTAGCTTCCCTCTAGTCATACAAGACAGAAATTATGAGATGTGATGCTACCTGGTAGCCTTCTTGCAAATACATTGCTATTATGACCCACCTCAGCAACAATAATGTCTTTAAAACAGATCTTTGGCTTAATACAATCCTTGTTTTCAAGTAGGCCAAGGTTATAACAATGCTTAAATCTTGTATGGTGAATTATCTGCAAGCTTAAAAGCACTTTGAAAAAGAAAAGTTCTTAGTATTAGTAAATCTGTTTTCAGATGGGGACAATGAAGCGGAAGTGAAATAAGTTTCTTTGGTAAGCATGTCAGTAGCAGGGCCAGGAATAAAACTTACTAGCATTGTAATTTGAGGGATCTTAACCAACCTTAAGACTATAAAACTCCTGAAAGGGATATTAAAGTTTAATTTCAGTAGAGATATGAGGTTTTACAATAGTTGAAGAGTGAGGCACTTCTGCAGATAAATTACCTTGCACTTTGCACTAGGGAACGGCTGGTTATATGAGACCTTTGGTGTCCGTTTATGTTGAGTCGTAGCAGACTTGTGAAAGCTTACCTGCTCCTGAACCTCAGCAAACTAATAAATAGGGGTTCTGGAGTTGCTTGGCCATGATCTGATGGGCATGGGCTGCCCTCAGGCAGAACAGGCAATCAGAAGGCTCTTGGCTGCTGCTATAAATAACAAATGTTATTGCAAGATACTCTCTGCGTTGTTTATGTGTGAAGGCAATGCTGTTAGGATAGCAGCCCTAGTCTGAGAAAGTCTTCTGTAAATGTATGGGTATTGTGCAATAACGTTGCTGGGAAAGGAGATAAAGTATAAGTTTTCACCTGCAAAACTAAGGTGATGGCCTTTTTTATGGGATCAATATCTGGGAAGTATAGTCTACTGAGAAATGAGAACTTTGGTGTGAAATCAAACATTTTCTAGGTAAGGAGCTAGTACTGCGAGCCTGCAGCTCTGAAAACAGCTTCTTTCTTCCTGAACTGACTGAAATGGACAGTCTTATGTCCCGGACAGTTTAAAGCTACAGTTAATTGATAGATAATATCCTCCTTGCCCCCCAACCTCAGCCAAGAAATCAGTGGAAAAACTGAGTGACTGGCTTAAGGCTACTCCTTGTAAGCCGGTGGCAAAGGGATGGAGTGACAGCAGGGCATGGTTAGGATGTCCTCATGCAAAGGCACTAAGTGTTGGGCTCCAGGCTAAATGAGTATTGCTAAAGGACACACTAATGGGTGTAAATGCCTGGAGCAGGCAGGCAGGCATGAGAGGAGGCCTGGCTATGTGATGGGGACTGACTGCCATGGAAAAAGGGCCCTGGGGGGACTACCTTGGTACACCCTTTCCCACTCCATTTTTCTCCTTCTCCCCACTGGTGTGGCAAGCATATAGGCCACAATATTCTGCTGGCTGTTGGAGATGGAAAGGAGCTGGTATGTCCAAATCTGAGCCCTGGCAAAGCAACGTGGCAACTCCTGTCAGTTGAGTGCAGGGATCAAACCCCACTGACTGTTGTTTAAACCTTCCCACTGCTACGCCGTCTCACGCAGATCCCTGGAGGAAGGTAACCATGCTGCAACTCACAGACCTGCACAATATTCAAGGCTGAAACTATGTCATCCAGCCACTGTCTCGGCCCACATTAGATCCCAGGAGGCTAGTATAATACTGCAGATACATGGCACTTGGCCACCTGATGTTTAATTCCAGGCTTAAGCAGTGTTTGACAAACAGTATCAGAAGTTAGCAAACGTGGTTTGGTCTTTCCAGTCCATCTGTCATAAAACTGGTTGCGTAAAATGCAAGCTATTTCTTAAAAGGGCCATTTTGGATATTTCAGAGACAGGTTTACTTCTGAAGTGCTCACCTGAAAGTCCCTGTCCTCCACCAGCTGTCACCCTGGTCTCTGATAGCCAAATCGTTTCAACTCCTTAAGCAGAGGTTAATCGGCTCTTCCAAATCCTCTCTCTTTAGTCAGTTTAAGGCAACTTGGATATCAAAACTGTGACAGGCAATTCCCTGTGCACTTTACCATCTTGCTGAGCCCTAGACCTTGACAACTTGCTGTATTACAGAGAAAACAACTTAATTGCATGTGATGTATGAAAACCCTACTGGTTTTGAACTTTCGATTTTCAATTTTGGTGATTGCCTCCTTGTTCTTGAAAGAGAACTGGCAGAACAAGCACCCGCTAGCTTCTCTGGATGGCGCATTATTTCTGCTTCTCACCAGGAATGAGTTTAGTAGGGACAGAAAGGGGCTAAAGAGCACCCAGCTCCCTTTCCACAGAGTCTTGTCCAGAGTCTGCTGCTATGACTCTCAGTGCAGATGCCACCCCGTCCAGCCTGGGAGCCCTTCAAGTTAATAGCCCTTCAAGAGCCCCTGTCCCTTCAGCATCTCCTCTGAGTAGGTTTTGACATATATAACAAGGAGAGACCACTAAGAGATGCTAATTTTCCCAAATCCCTGCTTTGACGCAACACAACAAGAATGATTGCAGGCAAGTAACAGCCTGATTTGAGCAAGTTGATGGAGAGGAATATCTGCTTCCAGTGACAGCCTGCACCCTGATGTTTTCGCTGGTTTATCTGCAGAGGCTCTGTGTGTGGTGGCCCTATGGCAGCCCTGGGGGAGCAGACGGGGGTTGAAATGACCCTCGCTAACAATGACAGGAAAAAGCAGGAGAACTCGTGGTTGCCTTTCATCACAGGGGGAGGGGAAAAGCATTTCTTTCCGAGGAGCTTCTGTTCGCTCCAGCCTGTTCTAACTACAAAGACGGTCTGTTTGTCGGGTTTTTTTCAGTCCTTAGGAAAACTGGATGACTGTCACCAGAGATGCTCTAAAAATATCCAGGCAGATCTCCGGACTGCTCCGGGCAGGCAGTGAGCTCCCTGCAGGAGATGACAAACTAGGCTCAGATCACAACAGATCCCAAGTCAGGGCTGCCAAGTGTTGCCTCAGTGCTTGCAGAGTGCTAGCAATTTAGAGGTGCTAAAGAAAACTTTGGAGCAGTAACTTGTCCTTCAGATAGGTGGGAGGAGATACAAGGAATAAACAAATTTCTCAGGCTATTGCTTTTATTTAGGCAAATTTTGATCATGTGTCTATCTTCCAAAAAGACTGAATGACCAACTTGTGGTTGTTGTGGCTTTGCCCTGCACTTTTCTCCCCTTGCCCTGCCCTTGTCACTCTTTTTCACTCTTCTTTTCCTTGCATAAACAGAAAGAGCAGGTTTGCCCTTAAACGAACTCAAATGTCAGCTTGTACCTGTAGTTCTTGGCTTCTACATCTTTGTATTGATTCATACCAGCTAGTAAATTGATCTACTTTTCTAATTATTAGGTTTAGATACTACACCTGAAACCAGTTTTTAAAGACAACATTTTCCTGTATTATCTCCTCTATTGAGAGAAGAGTTTTTTATTTTACTTTCCATACTGTCAGTTCTGCTTTTTAACAAAGACAGATTTATGCATGTAGAAAAACACTGGAAAATGATCATAAAACTTGGGGAGGGAGGGATGAAAGAGGTAGGAAGGACCTTTAGTTTCTCTATGTGTCCAGCAACTATTTTCTGCCTTTTTTTTTTTCCGATGAATGATAGAGAAGGTCCCCATTTAAACATTTTGACTTATGTACCAAGTCATAGGCAGTCTGACAGAAGTGGCAAGTGGCGTTGTTTCTCCATGTCCCAAACTGCCATGGCAGAATCAGGAGGAAGATGCTGCACTCCCATGTGGTCTCCCAGTGATGCTCCGTGTACTATTTAGCTGCACTGGTAGGTAGCAATGTTTGTATTTGGGACCTTCAGCCCTGCTGAAGGAATTCCCTTGGACTTCTGAGGTGGTGAGACATTTGCATCAGCTAACCAGGCTGGGAAGATAAGAACTGTAGGATTCAACTGATAGCCCTTGGTGAGCTGGCAAACATGAGTCAATGAAGAAGAGTATGTCTGGGAAAGAATCATGGAAGAAGGTTTACAATGTGGTGCCTGGTCCCATTTTTCCTGTGGGGAACTGAATCTCACCTTTGTTGTTAAGGTTGCAAGAACCTTTGTCTCTGTTCTTTGCACCAGCCTTCTGCTTGGCAAGGCAAGTCCCCAGTGCTCTAGGGTTGACACATACTTCATCAACGCGCTGAACCTTGCCTCCCCTACCAGCAGCTGCACCTGCTCTCAACTGTTTGCATAAGCAAAGTTCGGAGATCATCTATTAGTCAAAAAAAGCAGCACATTCTGTAACGTGGGCTCAGGCTTGCTTTGCTTCATGGAGGTTACTTTCTCATGGCTGCCTTGTCAATGTGCATCAGCTTGGCAAACAAGAAGTTTGTTGAAGGAAATAACAGTGCTTATATATTGAGAAGGAGGGCATCTAGGTAGATGGTTCTGACCCAAAGTGACTAATTGCTTCTGGTAAAGGACTGGGAGACATTTGCACTAGTGGTTTCTGAAACTCTACTATTCCTGGTGGCGTGCTGACAGGTAAAATGGATGAGGATACTGCTAGAACAGGGATGTAAACAAAAAAGATGGCAAGTTAAACTTCATCATGTTTAAAAACCAGGAGAGAAAACAGAGCGCAGTGCTTCAGAAATGTAAAAGGACAAAATTGTGCAGAGAAGAGAAATGTTACTGTCTAGCTTCCAAGATTGCAATAAGACAAGTGACAAATGCACAGATACTGTGTTATTAATATGAGGTTCCAAGTGCTCTACAAACATTTTAATTAATAGCTCACAGAATCATTGAGAGCCAGAAAAGTAGTATCAGCCTTTCATAGCCCACATGGACAGGAGAATTCAAACTTGTCTCCTTAAGGAGGAGAGAGAGATGAAAGACAAATCTTTCTTTTTTTTTTTTTTTTTAATGTACAAACCCCTGGTTTCCTACATGCAGGAGAAATGCAATGAGTAATAACATCCCTATTCTCTGTTCAAGAACCATCCCAGCTCTTAATTAAAAAGTTCTTAATTTTGTCTCCAGGATCAGCTCTTGGACTCATTCAGCATGATCCTTCATTTTTTTATGCCCCCAGATTTCTTCCCTTGATCCCTTGCTCTACTCTGCTACTTACTCAAACAGTCCTGCCACAAGAGTCAGTCAAACCACTTCAGTGCACCTATCTTTGTTTCATACAGTGATATATTCAGGGTGGAACTGTTTTATTTTTTTTTTCCGTAAGGAACTTAGCTGTTCTTATGGGTAGCCTACAAATGGAAAGATGACGAAGGCCCTATATTTCTTAGCTGGGTCAACTGGTTGCCTAAATGCAAGCTTCTTGTTTTTTTGAGTGGCTTGGAGGCATACCCAGGAAATCAGGATGCCGGCCCTTGGAAGACCCTTCTTCTTCCTCAGCTCTCCAGCTTTCCGTGCTGCACGTTGCAACCACACAGCTGCGGTGACTCCTGGATGCTGCTGGATGTTTTTTGCTTTTCCACATCCTTCCCAGACCACTCTTTTTTACAGGAGTCATCAGATACAGCTCTGCCAGCCTCTTCCTGTTCTCTCTGCCTCCCCTGGAAAATGAGGTCATGAGGCATTACAGATGCTACCCAAACAGGTTCAGAAAACCTGAAGTACGCTTACACCTTCCTTTAATCATTAACTCATAAGACCAGTCTAAGACAACTAAAATGAAGAACAAGAAGTTCCTGGCTCTGAGAAGCCTTGGTGTGAAGGCCTTTGATGTCAGCAAGAGACTTGCTTTCAACAGGGCTGCAGGGCTGTCGCTTTGCCCCCTTCTTTAAGGCAGTCTTGAGTTCAGACTGACTTTCTACTAGTGAATCATCTGTGTGCCCCCAAAGGGCAATTTCAACTAAATCAAATGTGATGAACAATTTTTGGGAATGACAAAAACTGTGTATTTCCTAGGGGCAATGTCCTCATTTGAATGACAGAGTCACAAGGAGACAGAGTCTTAAAACAGGGACAAGACGCTGCGATGTCCCTCTTCCATCAAATAGTGCTCAGACACTCATCTCACACATGGGAAGACACTTGAGGATGCAGGGCAGGGGGATAAACCATGCCTTTGCCCCTCTCAAGCCACTGCCATGGCCAGTAAACCACAAATCTTCCCAGTGCATCCGCCTCAGTTGTTTGGCTTAGCAGGGCCTGAGGCACACAACCAGCAACATGAAACAAATATTTGCCCAAACACTGTTTTCAGCCCCCTCCTCATATCCGAGAGATGTATATTTAGGGAGTGCAGCTGAGCAGCTACATAGCCAAGTGCAAATGAGATGTTAATTAAGTGGGAGTAGGTACGAGAACTCTTCTCTCTTCTTCTTGTAAAACTAGAAGGGGGTCATCTCCTTTACCTCAGTGACGCCTTGGCACCTCCTTAATTCACTGTACCCTACCCTGCGATGAAACGACTGGGATTACACAAGCTCAGCACCTGTGAAAATATGAACAGATTATTTTTAGAAGCCAGCAGTGAGTACCTATCAAAGAGCTTTCTGACAGCAGCCTTGTTTAGGAAAGGGTTTGTGTGGCGCAATAATTATGGCAAGTTGTCCCAGCCCTATAAAGACACTACATACAGAAATGGCTTTGAATGTGCTTTAGAAACGCAGCTGGTCACACTCCCCTTTCCAGCAGCACTCTCTGGGGATGCTGGAACGGGAGGGAGACGACAGTGAAATGCTGGTGCTGGTGTCAAGGTACAGTGCACGCTTATTTGATGCCAGCAGTGCTGCTATCCACTGTGCCAGGAAAAAACATATATTAAATATGAAATGATTGTGGGGCATTTCACTGCTCAGAGATATTTGGGTAGAAAAGTGTAGTTGTTTCAGAAAAATCTTTTTCTCTCTCTCGCATGCATGAGAACGGGACTGAAGAAAAAGACGTCACACCTGGTTCGCCTGGTAAGAGCTCACAAACAGCACAGGAACAGTGTCAGCACACCCAGATGGAGGGCGAAAAGCAGCAGAGATCAGGGCAGGGCCGAGCCCCTGATGGATCCACTTCCACAGACACAGCTGGCAGCATCCCCTGAGCCTGGTTTCTTTGGGTACCAGGCATCCCCCGATTTCTCGTAGCGAGGGCTGTAAGACTCCCGGCCGTGCAGATGCCTCCCCGAGATGTCGTCTTTTGCGGGCGGCAGGCAGGCACGGCCGGTGCGTTACGGCCTGCGCTTCGGGGGGCCACGGCTGCACGGCGGGTGCGTTCCGGCCTGCGCTTGGGGGAGCCACGGCTGCTGCGGCGGCGCGAGGCTGGCTCCGGCAGCTCTCTGGCGAGCCCTAGTGATAGCAGGACCTGCCTGCAGACCGGGCCTCTGCGGTACGAGCCTGTTCCACCAGCGAGCACTTGCTAGGAAAAAAGGGAAAATGTTATATTCTTGTGCTAAGTAGGTTTCTTTTTCTATCCTCCTCTTCTCCCTCTCTACCCCTGAGAAGACTGAAACGCCAGCGAAGGTCACCGACCTCCACAAAGGTCTGCAGAGCGGAGAGACGTGTATTGCATTCACCCCCAAGACAGAGATAAGAAAGGGCCCAAGACAGAAATGAAAAAGGAAAGGCAGAACTGTTTGGAAAAAAAAAAAAACAAACCAGCAAAATTTCTTCCCAAGACATCTGAAACCCCAAGACATTCAGGAAGTTGTGGACCTGGTAACACAGCCACGTAGTGCCCCTTCCACATGCTTTGATCCCATGGGGAACAAGTTGTGTGGAACAAGGATGGGCACCTAACTGCTGTCCTGAATGGGGCTGTAGTTCCCAGCTGGAAACCTAGCTTTCTCGGAGTGGGAACACCCTGATGTTTTTGTGAGTTTCATTTATGCCAGAGGCCTTTTCTCATGCATTTTATCACATGTTCACTTGTAGGCCTTAGAAATTGGGATGCTGAGTATCGTTACATGTACACAAGTAGCCCGGGTGGCTTCTTTCTCAAGTAACTTTTTAAAATTGCAGTTTTGCTTTACAGGCAAGTCCGGTTCAATGGGAAAATCAAACACTCAGTGATTCATATCCAAGTTCATATCCCCAGGCAAATGCTGAGGGGGAAAGTGGAACATGTAACATGTTTCTTAATTCATGGCATGTCTAATTTACCATCCCTGGATTAGAGCAGAATTACTTTTTAAGCTGAAAACTTGAATTAGGAACTGGCAGTTATTGTTAAAGCTCCATGCATGCCCCTTGTGAATGTGCCTCTGCCCTACAAAGGTCAGATCAAAAGGCAGTTTGTGTATCTATCTCTTCAAATCCAGCCGCGGTCTCCTATTGAGAGAACTGTTGAGAGCTGTCAGGATATTGCTTCTGGAGTTTCTGAACAACTAACATTTAATTCAGGCTTTTTGTCTCCCATTTGATGAAATTAGAATGAATGAGATAGGAGAAGAACAGGAACCGGACTCAGGTAAGGGTCTGAAAGCGTGTATGTGTACATGCGTATGCAGGTATGTATATATACACATATATACACTGCTAATTTTTATATTCATCCTCAGGAGTTATTTTAAATCTTCCTTATTTTGCTTGTTGACATGAAATGGGTAAATTTAATGAAATGGGCCTGTTGCATAGGGCAAGGAGTAAACGGTTTTAAACTAAAAGAGGGTAGATTTAGACTAGATCTAAGGAAGAAATTGTTCACAAGGAGAGTGCTGAAACCCTGGCACAGGTTGCCCAGAGAGGTGGTAGATGCCCCATCCCTGGGAACATTCCAGGTCAGGTTGGACGGGGCTCTGAGCAACCTGATCCAGTTGAAGATGTCCCTGCTCATTGCAGGGGGGTTGGACTAGATGACCCTTAAAAGTCCCTTCCAAGCCAAACTATTCTGTGATTTTATGAAATTCAAAAAGATAATTTGCACTTGATGGGCAAGTTCTGGTCTTTTGTAGTATTGACCACTATATTTATATCTATACTGCAATAAAATAAAACAAAAAAAAAACCCATTCCTATACTTATATTTACACCATAATAAGTGAAATCAACATTTTGCAAAAAAATGTACTCTCAATATGCTAAACCAAACCTTTCAGTCTTCTTTAAATAAACAGACATTTTCCATCTGGCTATTACTAGGTCTGAAAATACATTTCTCATGAACAACTTCCAGAACTGATAAGTCTGAAAGTTCAGAGCTTCCGCCTTGTTCTCAGCCAGCTTCTTTTTTTATTGACAGTGTCTGGGCAACTATAGGAATAGAGCAACAAATCTGTTCTTGACAGTGTCTGGGCAACTATAGGAATAGAGCAACAAATCTGTTCTTCCTGGATTTCTAATTGCCACAGTCTTCTGAAAAAGCTGCCTGGCAAGAGTATTGGATTTATCTTCAAGAGTGAAATTTAAGTAGTTTGGAGACAAAACAGTTGAACACAGACCTCATTTTTCTTTAGTACAAGCAGCAAGAGGTTTCCCACTGATCTCAAGCAAGGAAAGATGGATCTATGTAGACCTCTGGGCGTCTTCATCTAGGTTTAGGCATAAGCATCCAATCAGACAACTCATCATTCCAGGAAAAATCACCCCTTTTACTCCAAACTGAATATGAAAAGGAAACCAAAGACACAAAAATGTCAACTTCTTCCTGTGTCTAGATGATAGTCTTTATCCCCGTGACCATACCGTACCTTGCCCACTGACAATCCAGCTCCTGGTTCAAATCACTCATCTGGCATGCTCAAAATAATTCATAGATATTAATTTTATCTCCTAAAACCTGTGTGTGGGGAGCATAAAATAACAGATAGGGAAATTGAGGACAGAGAAATTTTAAGTTCTCAACGCTATTTGCCTTTCTTATCCCTTAAATCAATGGAGGGAATGTCTGGTCTTGGTTCCCAGATACTCTTTCCAAATAATCATCTCCTTACAGAGGGGTAGCTTTCTTCAGCTTATATGAATTCTCTTCGACCCACAGTATCCCAGCTAAACATCACCTCAGGTTCTCAATCATAACTCCAAGAGTCATCAATTAAAAGGCAAGGCAAAGCAGTCCGCGTGGTTCTGGGTGAGGGACATCTTACTCCTGGCTTGTTGCTCAGTGATGAAAGAGCATGCAACAGCTTGCATGAATCAGGTCTCTGGTCAAAACACTTAGAGAAGTAGCTGCTCACCTGATGGCCCAGTCTGGATGACCATGGAGAAAAACATTCTCCATGGAGAAGGAGAAAGGAAAGGTCCTTCTCAAAACAGAGTCTTGTTTTTTAGGTTTTTTATGTTTAGGTTTATTTTAGGGTAAGAAAATGAGAATGATGAAATTTATTCTCAAAAAAACACTTTTATCTTGCTCTGGTTAAAATATTTTCATTAAATGTTACATAATAGGACTGAAAGTGCCCACTCAATAGCTGGTGACATTTAAAGTTCAACCAAAGCCTTAGATGTATAAATAATAATACAAATCATATTTAACATCTAATGTAGCACTTTTTTCTTTCCATGTACTTTTGTAAAATCAACTCATTAATCCTCATAACTACCAACGAAGTGTTTTATAGTTGAGAAAACGCATGAAGAGAACGTATTAAGAGACCAGACTAAGGTTATAAAATGACTTTTGGCTTTTTTGAAAGAACATTAAATATTCAAGGTGTTATGGCAAAATCTGCAATTATACCATAAATAAAAAACCTGTATATAAAAGCACAAATATACACTTACCTATGTATACAGAGAAGAGAGAATTTGAGCAGGAACAACATTTAGTAACTTGTAAGTCTCCTACAGAGATGTATAGGGCAGTGCTGCCTGCCTGGTGGCTGATTTGAAGATGAGAGGTACAAGTCCATGTCCTATCTTCCTTTCTGCAAGCCAAACCTAGAAAATGCTATGAAATAACAATAAAATGGCCATTAGCAGGTATGAAGTATGAAGATCTGCTCAGAAAACTAGGCTATAGTTTTAAAGTAGTTTTTGGCTTCGTTCCTCTTGTGGGATTCATACTTCTACTGAATTAAAGTCCAACACAGACAATTTGATATATTAAATCACAATTTATTACAAAAATCCCATTGCCTCTTCAAAACATGAAATATTTTCTCAACTACACTTGTTATCATCCATTATTTTGGCTGTTCATTAGCATAAGGTTTTATGTGCTTGTGATAAGCTGTGTCATGAATTTCCAAGGTGCTTTGCTATGCAGCTTTATGCCCGGATAAACTTTTCAAGATCTCATATTTCACCTAGCAGTTTTGGGGGGTTGTTACTTGCTAATCCAGAGCTTGCTTTTTTTTTCTTTTTCCCCCACAAATATGAGCTATTTCTGAGTTCTGAATTTTTCTTATTTTCCCTTCTGAGCCAGGTTTTCTCTAACAGCCAGATGGCTGCTAGAAAACAGGAAGGCCTGTAGGTGGTCTTTATGATTAATATTTTAGTAGATTGGTACAGCTGCTTATTCGATGGTCAAATAGAGATTGTGGCAGGCTACAGAAAGCATGCAATTAACTAATAAACAGTGATTGAAGAGACAACTATGCATTTTTAATGTTTGTCTTTATTTTGATCTGCTGCTTATAACAGGAACAAGAACAAAGGACTTTAGAAGACATATTTTTTTAAAGCTGATTAGTTATGGGGTTTTTGTAGTTTTAGTCAATAACTAGGTTGAGCCAAGCTGGTCTTCTGAAGTCATGTTTATAAATTAATCCCTAATATTCACCAAGCTGTGAACCACTTTGAAATGTGAGAAGTACTGCATTAATACACTGACAGAACCAACAAAAGAAGGATTATTTTATACGTAGGTATCCACAATATTATATGAAGGTTGCAAATCAGTTTGGTATCCCTCCCTATCCTGTCCCCTCTTTGAGCATCTCACAGCTGGATAAACTGGACCAGTGGCCAGCTGGTCAGCCCTGTAAGTGGGCAAGGCAACACAGAATAATACTGAAGTGCTACAAGCAGCGCAGTAGTGCAAAATGAAACAGATGGGATACAATCTTTGCACCTCACTGCAAGATTCAAGACAAAAGCAAAACAAGAAACTAAACCCAATTGTTCTTTGGAGCTCTAAATTAATCTTATTCTGCCAGATTGCAAAATATGAAGCCTATACTCCTGTAATACACCTAAATATTTATGTTGTATGGTTTCTTTTCTTAAAGTAAGAACTTCAGAATGGGTACTTTTAATCTGTATGATTAAGACTAATGGATATGGCATTTGATGATATAAAAACTGTATTTTTAATTTCAGATTATAAACATTTCTAATAACTTTTTTAGAATATTTACAAAGGTAATTTCAAGGCGGGGGGGAACACAATTATTACTTGTACTGAAAAAAGACCCGGGTGTAGCAAAGCATAGAAAAATGGCACAGAATGCACACAAACCCTATTATGGCCATCTTTACCATTACATAACTATGTAATTATGGTCAGTGAGCACCACTTGTTGATGAGTCTCAGTTAGAATTGATTGTTAAACATGTTTCTGAGGCATTTGGTTTCCTGCTAGAATTAACATTGAGATTGTCTCCTATATGGAGTTTCATATCTTCTGTGTCTTTAGAATACAATTAAGATTAGACTGCAGTTAGGTTTAACCCTAACTCTTAATAAATTGCTATGCTGGCCGTGGACCGAAGCTAAATGGCAGTCTCAAATGTGTGAACAGTTTTAAGTAGAACAGTCTCACTGAAGCCAGGGAAAGGACTTTTGTGCTAAAGCTGGTACGTTTGTAGGTCTGAGATATATCTATATCAAAGCATGACATATATTTTGTTCAGTGGATTAATCATGTTTCAGCCTTGGCCAGATACTCATTATAGCTGCTTGCTCAGAGAAAACAAGCTTGATGTCATGTTGATGAATGACATGGTGATGCCCCCAGGGAGTGATGGCTTAAAATTGGATGAGTGCCAGGCACCCACCAAGATGCTTTCTCACTCTCCCGCTTCAGAAGGACAGGAGGAGAAAATGGAAAAGCTCATGGGTCAATTTAAAGGCAGAGAGTTTTCTTATCAATTACCATCACGGGCAAAACAGACTGGACTTAGGGATGACTAATTTAATTTATTGCCAATTAATTGTAACAGAAAAAGATAGTGAGAAACAAAGACAAAACTAAGACCACCTCCCCTGCCCTTCTTCCCCGGTTGCACTTCATTCCTTTATTCCAGAGTCCTATACCTCCCCCTTGCCCCCTGCCCAAGAGGCGCAGGTGCATGGGGAATGAGAGCTGTGGTCAGTCCATAACGCTTCATCTCTGCTGCTCCTTCCTCCTCACACTCTTCCCCTGCTCCAGTGTGGGGACCCTTCTGTGTGAGATAGTCCTTCACAAACTGCTCCAATGTGGGTTCTTCCCACAGGCTACAGTTCTTTAAGAACTGCTCCAGCCTGGGTCCTTTCCACAGGGTGCAGTCCTTAAGGAATGGAGTGCTCCAGTGTGGGTCCCTCATGGGCTGCAGTTCCTGCCAGAAAACCTGTTCCAGCAGGGACTCCTCTCCACCGGGCACATTCACCTGCTTCAGCGCGGGGTCCTCCGTGGGCTGCAGGGGGACAGCCTGCTTCACCATGGTCTTCACCATGGGCTGCAGGTAAATCTCTGCTCTGGCACCTGGAACACCTCCTCCCCCTCCTTCTTCACTGACCTTGGTGTCTGCAAGGCTGTTTCTCTCACATTTTCTCATAGCTGCTGTGCAGCATTTTGAACCCTTTCTTAAATATGTTATCACAGAGGCACCACCAGCATTGCTGATGGACTCAGTCTTGGGCAACAGCAGATCCATCCTGGAGGCAGCTGGAGCTGGCTCTGTCTGACATAGGGGCAATCCCTGGTCTCTGTACACAGAATAGAATGATAGAATCTTTTAGGTTGGAAAAGACCTCTATGATCATCAAGCTCAACCGTTAACCTAGCACTGCCAAGTCCACCACTAAGCCATGTCCCTAGGCACCACATGTACACATCTTGTAAATACCTCCAGGGATGGTGACTCAACCACTTCCCTGGGCAGCCTGTTCCAATGCTTGACCACCATTTCTGTGAAGAAATTTTTCCTAATATCCAATCTAAACCTCCTTTGGTGCAACTTGAGGCCATTTCCTCTTGTCCTATCATTGGTTACTTGGGAAAAAAGACTGATGCCCACCTTACTTTCTTCATCTTGGCATGGGCTTCTTCAATGGATGAAGTAGCATTGTGTATAGTGATGCAGCATTCTCTGTCGGTAAGATGCAATATTCTACATACACCTTGTTCTTTTAATAATAACATATCTAAGGTAAATCTATTCTGTAATGTAATTTTTGACACTTGCTGGATTTGGACATTCATTTCCCCAATGGCATAATGTGTCCAATTACTCAATATATGCACTTGCCATGTCAAATTTTCTAACACGAACTGATGTCTTTTGAGGGTTACATAAAGAGCAAAACTGTTTTTGAACATCAATGAAGAAGTCATCCCTACTGTATAGTAGTCTGGTACATGCACCCCTTGTATTGCCCATTCCAGACATTCCCTTTGGGGCCCTTGATGCCTCTGTGTTGGATAAAGGGTTGAATAGTTAAATACCCTATTTGGGGAAAGCAAAGGCAACATCATTCCATGTTTTAGCCCTGCGTGTTTTTGTAAAGTTAAGAGGGAGTAAAATTTGCCATCTAAGCACCCCCAGGCCAGACCTAGGGGAGCTGGGTATTTCATGGTTTTATAGTTCTACCTGTCAGTAGTATAATCATAAAATTATAAGGATGGGTTTGATTTGAACCTTACACTTCTTACCGGGAAATGCATTTGGGTGACCATACCGAATGAGTTTCCATTGGGAATGGCTAGTCACAACATTGCAGGGGATATTGCATTCCCTTTGCCCCATATTGTTCCCAGAGGACCTGTCAATCTTTTGTTCATATCCTTCCATGAGAAGGCCATCAGCTTTTCATTCGACCAGACTTCTGTTAAGGTTCCAGTGTTTAGGGGAATATACATAAGGTCAAGCAGAAAAGTTAACCTCGTTTAAAAGGCTACTTACATTCTCTGTGGGTGTAACAGAAAACCTCAACCCTTGGTCAGTTCGATTTTATATTCTAGCAAATCCTTGAATTAATTCCCACCTGAGGTTCCGATTATGATAATTTTCAGCATCCCCAGACGTGAGATTATTCTTTCCCCCCAACACACACACCCATGCACATATAAATAACAACAACATCCTACAATAATTAGTATGCCTAAACCTGAAATTATGATACATATTATAAAATATAATATGGAATGCTTGTGGTCTTCTATGACAATGTACTTTCTGCGAGGGATATGGGATTCCAACAATTGTCCTCCTGCGAACAGAAAAGAGGACACCAACTCGGTTCCTGCAGAACCAGTTTTAAAAAGAAAGTACAATACAACTGGTATTTATTTTATGTTCTTTCTGATGTGCATCAGTGGTGGTCCATCCATAGGCATTCAAGGGGGTTTTCAACACTAAGGGGACTTGCTCTGTAGTGGGAAGTTCTACTAGCACAGGTTGACCTGGATAACGTGAAAGATTTTGTGGACGGCCTGTTTGTTTTTTGGCAGTTATTAGGAAAGGGGGCTCAGGACAAAAATCTGTAACCCGAGGGCATCCATTTACCCCCCACCTATTATTAACTTTGGACACCGCATCCCATAGTCGAAAGGGACCATCCTGCCTCCTGTGGTTTTAGAAAACATTTCAAGACGACATTTGTCTTTTCTATGATTCCATTTGCAAGAGCGTAATCCATCCATCAATTGCCGTGGGATTCCCTTCTCTATCTGCTTCTTACATATTTGGTTGCATGAGATTTTCTCTATTGTATCTAGGTGTCTAAGAGGGTGAAAATGTTGGGCATGGTATTCTGTCCTCTGTAAAGCTGCTTGGGATTTAAATTCTTTTCCCATCAACCCCATCTTCCTACCATAATTAATCAGCTTTTGTGCAATTTCTCCCCACGTGAGACCCAGGACAGCCTGAGGACCCCTGATTACTAGCACTCAGAGACGAACCTGAAGTTGTATAGCATATAGCTTTAAAGAATCTTGTAAACCCCTGATCAGGGTGGTCAAGCAGTCTGGATGGACAAACATAGGTGAGGGCTGACAGGGTATCAGCCATTGATCATGAATTAATTGGAGGCATGCAGCCTTTTGTACACTTTCAGTAAGTTGACTGATTCCTGAGGTGGCAAGTGGATCTCCTCACTCTAAAGGATCAAGTCTGCCTGCCCAATAAGCAGCCCTCTGAGTTATGGACCAGGATTCCCTATCATCATGAACTATTAAAAATACTCCTGGTCCCCCATACCCCTGGGTTTCTTCTTCAGATAGTCTAGTTCTATCCCTTCCAGTCAAAGAAACCCTCCAGACATATTCTGTCTCGGTCTCTTTGGCTACCCTGCTATATTTTTCCTGTAAATTGGCCAATTCAGAAGCACTATAAGGCATTTGCTTGGTGGT
Source organism: Phaethon lepturus (assembly GCF_000687285.1). Taxonomy (NCBI): domain Eukaryota; kingdom Metazoa; phylum Chordata; class Aves; order Phaethontiformes; family Phaethontidae; genus Phaethon; species Phaethon lepturus. The sequence continues at coordinate 2,317 of NW_010516895.1, read as the reverse complement.
GACTGCAGGTTCTGCATCCTTGTCTCCTTCACATATGACCTCCATCTTAACAAGGAGACAAAGCTTCTGTGGAGGATCATAACTAACCTCTGTGTTAGTTAATTCTTCCCATGGATGACAAGGGGCTACCTCTTGTTCTAATGGACACCCCAACTTTGGTCAAGCTCTTCATGCCAGGTTCACCTTCTAACTCTCCACAACGGTGGGCAAGAGTTATTGTTAGCTGTCGCTCTTGCTCAAATGCTTCTCTTAAATTAAATTGCAATTTTTCTACTTCCTATTTCACCTCCCCAAGGCTTGTTTTTCTTTTGTCAGAGCCTCCTCAGCCTGGCGGTGTTTCTGCCGTTCAGACTCTAAAACTGTCTGTAAAACTTTCACCAGTTCTTGGAGAGATTTGTTAGCCTCTCTTTCCATTTGTTTCACTATGTTCTTACCTCCCTGTGCCGCTAACAGAGTTGCCCCTAACACACCACAGACTGGGGCTTTTTCTTTTCCTGGTTTTTATTTCTGCTCTTTGACCAGTATCTGTATTCTTTTCACTGTAGCCGGGATTTGCCAATTTTCCTCTGCCCAGCTCCACCCCTTCAGAGTCAGGCATGCTTTGTATTCCTTTAAAAGATCCAAGATGGAACATCAGTCAAGGTTGGGTCTTTCCTGGGTTGCCATGTCCTTACTGCTGGAGATTTCGACTCAGCCGAAAATTAATTCTCCCTTTTCATCACTCTGGCTGATATCTCTTATTTCCTTTTACAAACCAACCTCAATATCACTTTTGTCAGAGGATCCTGCCTGTGATGCCAATTAAAAGTCCTGTCCTGCTTCGTGGGGCCCGGGGTAGGTAATTTTGGTGATCCTCTGTGTGATAATAAGAGCAGTGACAACCACTCTTTTGAGGCAATTATTTAAGTTTTATTAATTGGTAGGTAATGGAGAATGTGGCAAGTGGCCAAAGGGTCCTAAACTTAACAAGGAAAAGGGGAGAGAAAGGAAAGGGGGGGAGAGAAAGCGGAGGGGGGTGGAGAGAGAGAGAAGATATCATCACCCCAGGATCCTGCATAGTCGTAGTCGTCTTAGTGCGGGAGTGGTGGAGCATGAACGTGCTAACACCTGAGGCAAATCTATGGCTTCATATAGTCTGTTTCTCTCAGGTAACACCCCTTAGTTCATGAGCAGTTTAACCTTCTAAAACCTGTGTTTAATGGGGGGCGTGTGTAGAGGGTCTCTGGTGGTCCAGCCCCTCCCATTCGGGAGTTAACCGACAACTGACCTTTTGATGCACCACTTGCTTTTGAGGTGGTTGAGAGAAGCACACTGACCCACCTGCGCAGGCCTTGTGCTATCTACGTTCCTCCGATAGATCGTTGTGCAACACCTGTGCACTCTGCAGTCACATATCTCTTGAGACAATGTTTGAGACATGACTAGTCCTTCATCTGAGAGATTATCTCATTACACCTTCCTTCTCACACCTGCCCTGCTTGGTGTCATCTGCAAATTTATTGAGACTGCGCTTGATCCCCTTGTCCAAATCATTGATAAAGGTATTAAACAAGACCAGCCCCAAAACTGAGCTCTGGGAACACCACCTGTGAGCGGCCATCAGCTGGATTTAACTCCGTTCACCACAATCCTTTGGGCCCAGCCATCCAGCCAGTTTTTTACCCAGCGAAGAGTACGCCCACGTAAGCCATGAGCAGCCAGTTTCTCCAGGAATATATTGTGGGAAACGGAGTGAAAGGCTTTACTAAATTCTAGGAAGACAACATCCACAGCTTTTCCTTCATCCACTAAGTGGGTCACCTTGTCATAAAAGGAGATTAGGTTAGTCAAGCAGGACCTGCCTTTCATAAACCCATGCTCACTGAGCCTGACCACCTGGTTGTCCTGTACGTGCCACGTGATGGTACTCAAGATGATCTTGAGTACTTGAGTACTACAGCCTTCCCTGGCACTGAAGTCAGACTGACAGGCCTGTAGTTCACCAGATCCTCCTTCCAGCCATGCTTTTAGATGGATGTCATATCTGCTAACTTCCAGTCATCTGGGTCCCCCCGGGTTAACCAGGACTGCTGATAAATGATGGAAAGTGGCTTGGTGAACACATGTGCCAGCTCCCTCAGTACCCTTGGGTGGATCCCATCTGGCCCAATAGACTTGTGTGTGTCTGAATGGTGTAGCAGGTCACCAACCATTTCCCCTTGGATTATGGAGGCTTCATTATGGGGAAGAATATGGAGCAGTTCATCTTGAGGGTGCTCACAGGGCATCTGCAGGACAAGCAAGGGATCAGGCCCAGCCAGCATGGGTTCATGAAAGG
>NW_010516894.1:1872-8578 GCF_000687285.1 Phaethon lepturus | reverse complement strand
TCCAATTTTATAGAGAGTGGCTTGTGGCTTGGCAACTACCTCAGCCAATTCCCTCAGGACTCTGGGATGCATCTCATCAGGTTCCATAGACTTGTTCAGGTTCCTCAGGTTGTCTCAAACCAGATCTTCTCTTACAGTGGGATTGACTTTGCTCCTCCAGTCCCCATTTTGCAGACCATCTCCTCAAGAGGTGTTGGAAGAGAGACTGCCAGTGAAGGCTGAGGCAAAGAAGTTGTTGAGTACCTCAACCTTCTCCTCATCCGTTGTTACCAGTCTGCCAGTCTTGCTCATCATGAGGTGGTACACTTTCTTTGACCTTCCTTTTCTGGTTGACATACCTGTAGAAGCCCTTCTTATTATTGTTTACATCCCTTGCCAATTTCAGCTCCAGTCACATCTTGGCTTTCTTGACTTCATCCCTACACAACCAGGCAGTGTCCCTGTACTCATCCCAGGATCCCTGTTTCTGCTTCCACTGCCTGTGCATTTCCTTCTTGCCCTTTAGTTTGCCCTGCAGGTCTCCACTCAGTCATGCTGGCCTTTTGCCTTCCTTTCCCAATTTCTTATACCTGGGGATCGAGAGCTCTTGTGCTCTCTGGAAAGTGTCCTTAAAGATCTGGCAGCTCTGTTCTGCTCCCTTGTCCCTGAGGGCAAATTCCCAGAGCGTCCCATTGACCAACTCCCTGAAGAGCTAGCATTTTGCATTCCTAAAATTCAGGGCCCTGACTTTACTCTTCATCTGCCCCATATCCCTCAGGACTGCCAGTGCATGATCAGTGCAGCCCAGGTTGCTTCCAATCTTGACATCATCGATTAGCTCACTTACGTTGGTGACCAACAGGTCCAGTGTGGCATCTCCTCTGGTGGGGCTGTCTATTACCTGGCTTAAGAAGTTATCCTCAAGGATAACTCCAGGAGACTCCTGGATTGCCTACAGCTCACCGTGCTAATTTTCCAGCAGATAATATTGTCACATTACAGTGTGGAATGGTGACATAACACCGTCATGTTACGAAAACATGGATCTGTGCACTGCAGCAATGAGGAGCTGCTTCCAAAACTCCTAGATGCAGATGGATATCTACAGTCCGTCCTTTTGGTACCACCTGCACTGGAATGGCTGTTCAGCTGTCACTGCCATGGTAGAGTGAAGAGAAAATTTTACTAAGTACGCTTATTTTGAGTTTAGTTTTGCAGTGGAGAATGCTATCCTGAATGATGTAAAGAAATGGGTTTTATGAAACTGGTTCCTGAACTTGAAGGAATCAGGAGCAAGGAGCAGCTTCCCGTGGTTCATATCTGTTTCTTTACAGCATAGTATTTATTACTGAGAAGGAACATGTGCAACAAAGAGCTCTATTTCTGATGATTCTGTTTTCAGAAGGTACACATTATAAGTAAGGAAAGTATTCAAATGGCAACTTTTTGTTTGCAATTTTTAGTTAGTTTTTTTCTTACTTCTGAAGATTTGCTAAGTAATAATTTAGAGTAACTTGAGCCCTGAGGTGTATTTACTATTAAAAACAGAGCTTTGAGTTATGTATTAATCATGTTAAGCTGAATGTTTGCAAGTTTTGGTTTGAGAAAATAACTGCTGGTGTTGTTAAATAGAGAAAACAAACAGTTAAACTCATATTTAAACTAATCTCTCCTGGAAAACCTGACCATAGGACAAGCTTACAGTTGCAGTCAGTAATTTATGCACATGTGCTTGAAATTCCTGCTTCAGAGATGACAATGGACAGTCAAACAGGGGCCAGAGCTGGAATACCAAATGTAGTTGAGAAGGGATGCAGTCACGTTCTGCACTGGGTTTGGTGGTCCCTATCTTGCTCCCTGCTCCCCCTAAAGCGTTTCCCCCTTCTTGCCATGCAGCCGCTTCATCTGTAGGGTCCTGCCAACTCCTCCATCTCCTGCCTAAGGGGCTGGCACCGTGACTAAGCCGGGGAGTGTGTCTGAGTCAACCTTGGTCTTTTCAGAGCCATTCAGTATTTCAGCAGGGCACTCCCTCTTCCAAAACTATGCTGCAAAGATACCTGAGCTGGTGCTGCAGAGAGCAGGTGCTGCTTCAGCAGAGCTTGGACTCCAGGCTTTGCCTCCCGCTTATTCTGACCTTACGTAGGCTCCCTATTGTGTTGAAACTACCTTTTTGGGGTCTGCACCGTAGCTGGCAGAGCTTTCATCCCTGGCTCAGGCTCATGGTTAAATATTAAAAACATACAAAGAGGTATTCCTTGAATCACAGAATCGTTAAGGTAGGAAAAGACCTTCAAGATCATCAAGTCCAACCATCAACCCAACACCACCATGACCCCTAAACGATGTCCTGAAGGGCCATATCTACACGTTTTTTGAACACCTCCAGAGATGGTGACTCCACCACCTCCCTGGGCAGCCTGTGCCAATGCTTGACCACTCTCTCAGGAAAGACATTTTTCCTAACATCCAGGTGCAACTTGAGGCCCTGGTGCAACTTGAGGCCATTTCCTCTCGTCCTGTTGCTGATTACTTGGGAGAAGAGACCAACCCCCACCTCACCACGACCCCCTTTCAGGTAGTTGTAGAGAGCGATGAGGGCTCCCCTCAGCCTCCTCTTCTTGAAAAATGTGGTATAGCCACCGTTCCTCAGTGTTTTTTCTAAATGAAAACTTCCTAGAAGGTCTTTGGCAAGGATAAGAAAAGAGGCAAGATTATGAAATCAAAATGAACTAAGAGTGATTAAGCTACAAAATAAAGGCCACGAACCATACTGGGACCTCAGGAGGAGGCAAAGCATGTTTTGCAGCTCTTCTGATAAGGTTTGACCATATGCTGCCAGGGAAAGCAGGACTTGGTTTTGTGCTTGTATCGTGGTGGTACTAAGGACTCTGCTCCACTGTTCTCTTGTTAATACCACTTTTGCATCCTCTTTTCCATGTTTATCTCTTCTTGCTAGCAGTTTCCAGAGAAATCTTGTAATAGATGTGGCTATACAAAATCCCTGGTGTGTTTTTTTTTTTTGTATTTTTGCCACAGGATCTTGCCCAACATCCAGCAAAAACAGGAGAAGAATTTTGAAAATATTTGGACTGGTGCTTTGTAAGAAAACGAAGATTTTTTCTAATTCCCCTTTCTTTTGGTTCATCAAAGGACACTTGTCAGCTTTGTGTTTCAAAATGGGAAGTTATATACTGTGCTTTTATCTCCAGAAATAAGCTGTTAGGCTTTTTGGTAAGCAAGGATTGTAGGAGAGGTAATATTTTTTATTAGACTAATTTATAGTCTGGAAAAAGAACAGACCAACTTTCAGCACACCAGCTCTTCCTTAGCTTAGTTTCAGACCTTTAGTAAAGCAGTATCTTTAGAAAGAAAGCAACCCTGAGGGGAGCCAAGTTCTGTTTTAGACCATCTATTTTCCTTCAGCTTTCTGAGTTAAATGAATAAGCCTGCCTTTATTAGCGAGATAAGCATTTCAGCGACAAGAACGGTGGTTTTCACTGTTGGGGAAACCATGCTGCTCTCTATTTCTGGCCCTGTAAGCGACGTTGGAAGCGATGCCTCCTTTTTGCTGGCGAGTGCTGTTGAACAGTGAAGACAGGGATGCTGTGCACCCCTTGTGGGCTCAGCAGCGATGTGGGGAGGTTTCCCAAGGAGCACAGGGATACACAGGGTGCTCAGCGCTGCACGTCAGCCTTCACCTCACACCAAAATGGAAACGGCAGCGGGGTGACGGCTGTGGGTGCGATAGCCGTACGTGGCTTTGGGCTGGAACCTCAAGGTGTGAAGCTGCTCAGACAGAAAAGGAGAGTGCAAGAGTGTAATGATGCAGGACGGTACATTGAGCACGGGTGTTTTAAGGGGTTTCGGTCAACTTTTAGTGTTAGTGGGAAACTGCTGTTGGCAGAAATGCCGCACAGATGAGCAGGAGGTATGCCTCACAGTCAGCTCCTTGGTGCATCTTGTGTTCCACGGGGTGTGCCAAGTTTGCATGAAAGAAAGGATTTAGGCATTCGAAGTGGAGCTTAGGCGGAACCGGGATCATGGGAAAATCCCTGCCTGATTCCCCTCTGTCTTTTAGAGACACTGTGTTTCAGAGGCACCTCAAAGGTTTATTAGAAAGTTTTGCATGGCTCGTTCCTGCCAGGGTTGAGCAGCTTGGTATTCCTCTTACTCCAGCTTATCAGGATCCAGAAACTGGGCTGCCAACCCTAAGGGACACAACCTGAAAACATATCACAATTATGCTATGATGTCATTCTGGTCGTGCAACAGGTACGTCCATGGGCACATGCCTGTCAAATTTGTGAGGGACAGTTTGCAAGGCAAGGCTGCTCCTCTTCTCTGCTCCACTTGTAGTGGCCGTCTGGCAGGTGACAGCACTTCGTCATGCTGCGTTTTCCCGTGGGAGGCAGCCCCTGGCACCGTGCTGTATGCTCGTGGGGTTCAGGCATCGCCGCGGTGTGGTGAGCAGTAGGGTCCCCAAAAGTCACTCTTGCATACCCTACCTGAAAGTTTGTATGTGTGAAGGCTGTTGTAGCTGACAGTTTTACTGCTCGGTTCCTCTCAGGTAGTCTGGTTTTAAAAAATAGGGGGCTGGTCTTTATAGTTCTTTTGGTTTTTTTATAGTTCTTTCTTTGTTTGTTTTTTTTGTGTGTCTGTGTTTTTTTCTTTTACGTAAAGGCCATATAAAAGGAGGGGGGGTCTCAGCAGACAAGTAAAATTTTACCGGATGTAATCTGTGCAAGGAAATCTGTACTACTCCATTTTTGTGGCACAGTGTGTGTGCAACTCATCTTTTCATGCAAACTGACATGCCAGAAAATGTCCCTTTGTTTTTTTGTTTTTTGTTTGTTTTTTTTTTTTAACCTCTCTGAAGTTTTCCTGTCTCCAGGCACTGGATCCCAAGCAAGCAGATTCGTTTCCCTGCCACCCCAACTCAACAGCTGTGCAGCAGCAAGATAAGACTGATCCGTGTCCTCAGGGCATATTTGTGGGCTACCACAGATAGCTGTGGATTCAGCTTAACGTTGCCTATGAGTCTCATTCTCAGATGCTTAATTAATTCATACTGTGTTTGGACCTAGCAGAAGTGCCTGGATTCAATTCTGAAGCTAGTCATTTAAGTGAAACATGTAGTTATTGTTTCTCTCTGTTTTTCCATGAGCTGGTTTTCCATCAGCTTTGTCAATGGCATTTTTCATTTTACTGGACTGTGAGTTTCTTGCTCACTTGCAGAGACTTACACTTTTTTACTACCATACTGAGTGAAATATGAAAGTAAGTGATAATTTGGGGATTATTATTTTTTTTAACCTGGAGAATGCCTTCATTAAATGAACAGCATTTTTATGAAGACCCAAGATGATCTAAGCAACATTGATCTAGATGAACTCATACACTGAAGCTAGTAGCATTACTGTTTTCTCCTTTACTCCCATTTTTGTCTGCGATGCTGGCATGGTTACCAAGTAATAGAAGAAATGCTTCAGGCTTTCCACTTACTCAACAGATTAAACCATTCTTCCAGATGTAGTTGCATATGTTTCACTGAAATCACCAACACAGTAGAATACAGAACGTGGAAATCACAAAGAAATGAAATATTAGGTGACAAAACTTGTAATGGCACTTGTACGTTCACATCGATGTAAGTGGCGCAGCTTAACACTGTGTTTTGCCCTGAAGTTTCTGTGAAAATGGGTAACCTCATTTCACAGGTAGACTGCTAACACATATGGGTTTACTTGTCTTTCACCAGTTAATCTTGCACCCTGCAAAGACTGCAAAAGAAGAGTCCTTTTCATCAGGGTGGCAAAATTGTATTGAGAAAAAAAATAATGAACTGAGCAGGTTTGAAGATGGTGCTCTGCTGAGACTGTTAATTGCTATTTCATTGGCCTGCTGGGGATGCTTAAAACCACCTTTGCAATGAAGACAGAAACTAACATACCTCCCACTTGAAACTCCTTAGGAGGACCATCATGCACAGCATAGTGTTACACTGATTTTCTGGCATCTCTGTGGTTAAATCTGAATCACAAGTCTGCTACCTACTGCCTGTTCACCCAACAGGGGCAAGCGTTAAAAACAGCCAATGAAGAAGCAAAATAAATGTTAAGTTTTAATGATTCACGGTCCTTGCTGAGAACTTGACCAAGAAAATGTTCGCTGGTGAAGGGAGACAGACATATTTCTTGGATTGAGTGTGACTGGTGCACAGAAGGAGCCCCAGAAGATGTAATGCTTCATTGATAGAGGTGTTGATTTATCCTTCAACAACAGTTTAGAAATTTTTGCAACTTCTCAACTTAAATAAATCAGTCAAAGAAGGAGCTTGCTACTGTATAACATATGGACTTGTCAGTAGTTTTTATCTTTGAAACTGCTACTAATGTCTTTTGGGAAAAGAGTCACACGAAGAAGGCAGCAGAGCAGTAACATTAAGGAGGGACTGACTAAGGGGACATTCAGGGCCTTATTAAATGCTATAATGCAGAGAAGAGTAATGTCAAGCAGCTAACTTATGGAAAACATGACAAATGTTGTTGTCACATATTTTCATTCATTAGGGCCAAGCAACTCTCAGACCTTCAAGCTCAAGTTCCCCTCCCGGGTTTGTCGGTGAGCCTCGTGTGGCTTCAGTAAAGTGGTTTAAGAAATTAATTGTTGCAGCAACCTCAGCAGTGATTCTCAGGAAGGGCTGCAAAGGGAGAAATTCTCATTTTCC
>NW_010516894.1:0-1841 GCF_000687285.1 Phaethon lepturus | reverse complement strand
CCTGCTGAGGAAACAGAGGAACACAAAGAATCCCACATCATTCAAGAGTTTCATGTCTCCTACTGTTGGAGATAAGATACTTCAGCATTTTTCCAACTTTTTTTTTTTTTTTTTTTTTTTTTTTTACTGGTATAATGAGCAAAACCCTTCAGCAAATAAACTGGTATAAAGAGCAAAACCCTGTTACAGAAGGAGGTGAAGAATTAGATGAGCGGAACGTCCAGGTGGCCCAAATTAATGAAGCATTAGAAAAGTGAACAAGCTTTGTTTTAATTTGATTAATATAATATGCAGTTTGGTAGTTCAGCACAATGCCCTGCCAAGCAGACAATGTAATTGTTATGAAACTAACCCCAAGTGATAAAGTGCTTAAGAAATTCTCTTTGGAAAAGCTGCTGAAGAACAAGTAGTCCCAGTGCAAAGCCTTTGGCTGGTATACACTGGCAAAGTTCATATATGTCATCTCTCAGTTGCAGAGTTATTAATTGACATTAACTGTGACTGTTGCGGTTTTATGCATGACTGTGTGTAGTTCTGCCTGAAAATAAAGCCTAGCTAGCAATTTTTGCTTAACTGAGTGAATCTGAGAAAGTTTTTTGGAGTTTTTCTAATCTGCCAGTGTAGCATTTTTTAATGTAGATAGATTTTACTTTTTTGAACTGAAATAAATTTCTTATGTACATGACAATATATTCACAAAGAATAGGTTCTTGCATATGTATGGAGTAAATAAAATTGAGATATGTTCAATGGTATCATAAGTATACAGGGAAAAAAAACCCCTGTCCTTAAGGAGAAAAAAAAATTGCTCATAAGTCATTGGACAATACATATTAAAATCATGAAGTTCTTGGTCATAAAGGAGAGCAGCTAAAACAGGTGATAGTGTGTGTTGTACATCCCAGTATTAACACTTACACTGAATGCATCTAAAATTACAATATAATGGAAAATGAAGGCTGTAAAGTGGCAGTGATCTCATTCATGGTGATTAGTGAGTGAGGTGGTGATTCAGGCGCACCTGGAGCTGAACTTGGCAAGGGATGCAAAGAGTAACAAGAAGGGCTTGTACAGATGTGTCGGACAGAAAAGGAAGGTCAAAGAAAGTGTACCCCCACCCCCGTGGATGAGCAAGACTGGTGGACTGGCAACAACGGACGAGGAGAAGGCTGAGGTACTCAATGATGTCTTTGCTGCAGTCTTGGCCAGAGACACTGGCAGTGTCTCTTCCCACACCTCTTGAGTCGATGGACTGCAAGACAGGGACTGGAGGAGCAAAGTCCCTCCCACTGCAAGAGAAGATCAGGTTTGGGGTGACCTAAGGAACCTGAAGACACAGAAGTTGATGGGACCTGATGAGATGCATCCCAGAGTCCTGAGGGAATTGGCTGAGGTAGTTGCCAAGACATTCTCTATAACATTGGAAAAGTCCTGGCAGTCAGGTGAAGAATCCGGAGACTGGAAAAAGGGAAACATTGCACCCATTTTTAAAAAGGGTAGAAAGGAGGACCCTGGGAACTACCAACCCGTCAGCCTCACCTCTGTGCCTGGGAAGATCATGGAAGAGATCCTCCTAGAAGCTCTGCTAAGGCACATGGAAGAGTGATTCAAGACAGCCAGCATGGCTTCACCAAGGGCAAGTCCTGCCTGACCAGCCCAGTGGCCTTCTATGATGGGGTGACCACATCAGTGGACAACGGAAGAGCTACGGATGTCATCCATCTGGACTTCTGTAAGGCCTTTGGCACGGTCCCCCACAACATCCTTCTCTCTAAATTGAGGAGAGATGGATTTGATGGGTGTACAGTTGGGTGATGACTGGTGTCCCTCAGGGGTCTGTA
>NW_010516893.1:25785-31131 GCF_000687285.1 Phaethon lepturus | reverse complement strand
ATTGGATATTAGGGAAAATTTCTTTACGGAGCGAGTGGTGTAACATTGGTACAGGCTGCCCAGGGAGGTGGTGGAGTCACCATCATTGGAGGTGTTCAAAAAAAAGTGCAGATGTGGCACTTCAGGACATGGTTTAGTGGGCATGGTGGTGTTGGGTTGATGGTTGGACTTGATGATCTTAAAAGGTCTTTTCCAACCTTAAGGATTCTGTGATAAAATGCTGTGTATTCGCTTGCCATGGTGTGTAGATAAATCATCTTTTCTATCAAAACAGATACGATCACATTCTGAAGTGGGAGCTCTTCCAGCTGGCGGACCTGGACACGTACCAGGGGATGCTGAAGCTGCTCTTCATGAAAGAACTGGAAAGGATCGTTAAGCTGTACGAAGCGTACAGGCAGGCCCTCCTCACCGAGCTGGAGCACCGCAAGCAGAGGCAGCAGTGGTATGCCCAGCAGCACGGCAAGAATTTTTAAGCTAACAACTCTTTTTGTATAGACTTTTCTGAGGACACTAAGAGCTTTAAAAGGTTTTCACACTTAAAACTATGAAAAAGTGCTTTGTTGAAAAGGCAGCTTATTTTTGTTGACGTTGCACCTTTGTTGTTATCCTCTTGAGTATTTTTCTACATGTATTATGTATTGTTTATAAAAATTAAAAATGTTTGTTAATCTTTTTCTGTACAAGAACTAGTTTATTATTCTGAAAACCGGCGCGGAGTTTAATCAGAGACTTGATTCTGGTATCTTTTTCTAGCCGTCAGCTGTATTATTAAGAAGCTGACTATGTATTTTTAAAGGGCAATGGATGCAACTACATGAAATGTCCTGAATTCAAAACATTGTTAAAATCCCAGTGAATATTTCCATGTATTTCCCTCGGGATTTCGTATCCCCCTCTGGAGAGAGGTCTGCTCTTCATTTACAGCTTTAATGTACGGAACACCGACATGGTTCGGTGTCAGCAACACCCAGTGCCATCACCCAGCAGAAGCAGATTTCATCAGTAAACCAAGCGCTTCATGAAGTGAAGCGTGAGTTGCCTTATTTTTTTACTTCCTTTAATGCATCACTGCTTTAGATTTACTACTGGTTTTCACACAAATCACTCAGAGGGGAAATACTTGTACCTTCTTAAAGACCAAGATCTCTCAGCAAGCTTTCCACAGGTTTTTAAATGCTAGGTAAACTGCGTTTCCTAAAACGTGACCCAGTCGGGTGGGAAGGTAATAGCATTGTCTAACCAGATTACCAACTAGCTGCACCACACCATGGAAAAAATCAGGGATATAACAACAATTTTTTTTTAAACGAGCTTTTGTCTTGTATTAAAGCTTCCTTACTTGGGGAAAATTTTTAATTGTACAATTACCCTCTCCAGTGTTTTCATTTGGTTCATTGATTGTCCTGAAATGTTATTTATGGATTCTTTTTAGTGCAATAAACATTGTTGCAGACAAAACCATACATTTCTTGTAAATCCTATTAATTCAATAAAACCCATTTTGTTTAATGAAGGGTCGTTCACATGATTTTTTTTTTTTTCCTTTAAGAACATCAAGTAAAATGTTCTTATATGCAATAAAAAGATCTGCTCGGGGGTGGTGACAATCAGTAGTGCGGCTACTCTGAAGCCGAGATGGTGAGTGGAGAGGGGTGGCTGTGCCTGGGGCTGTCCCTCGCTGTTAAAAGCTGGAGACTTTATCTTGCCTGAGACTTGTAAAACCTGGTTTAACCTTGTTAGTGACAGAAGCACCTCCCAGAGGTCACACCTGGGCAGGAGACAGGCCAGAGTCCTTTCAAAATACCAACTTAAAGTGCCAATTCTGAAGGCAGAAAGGAAACTGGGAATGTAAAAAAGAAAAAACCCAAACAAAAAACCAAAACCAAACCAAAAAAAGAAACCTTACCTCATTAGTCAATAATTGCTTCCTGTATAACCAACTTCTTAGGAACCGAAAGGAAACTTTAATAGTTCTGATGATAAAAGAATAGAACTGTTGAACACATTTTCTATGCACTATAATGAATATATATACAGAAATACAGTGAAACTTTCTCCAATACATATAGAAAGTGATACTTTGTGCATCAGTTACGAACAGAAAAGTATGCTTTCCGTACAAGATCATTCACACACTAGCAGAAGTGCCTTTACAGTTTCTGATAAAGCAAGTTAATATGTTTTTAGTTATGTTTATGTAATTAGTTAATTGAAGAAAAAACTTGGTTACATGTTATAACTTGTTCAAGTAACTGAAAATAAGTTGGCTTTTGAATAATGCTAGGGTCTGGAAGATTTTTAGTTGCAGTATCGTGTAAATGATGATTTCTTCAGTGACTTTATAATTAAGAAAGGGAAAATAAGGCTTCATAAGTTAGCTGGAAAGTATGCTGGATATTACAAATTAAAAGCACTTTGTATTCGCAGCAGTACCAATATGTACATATTCACAAAACGAAAAACATGCCGACACCTTCCTGTCACACACTGTGCTGTCGAAGGAGCACCCCGAACCGCCTTACGCACGACTTCTTCTCCGCTCTCCCTGTTCCACGGCAGGAGCTTGTGATGGGTACGAGGATGAGAGTACTGAACCGAGGATGAGACGTCCGCGCCTCGTTCATGCATTGACGGGAACGTGCCTGCCTTAAACCTTCTTCCTCTCCGAGCCCTCGGCGGGCTCCGCTTTCTGTGCAGGGAAGGCGTGGTGGTACAAATGTCTGTGAGTGGCTGCAGCGCTGTACAGTTTGTACAAAGCCTGGAAAGAAAGAGAGAGACAACACGTGGTCACGTCCTCGGCCCTGCTGCGTGTGACATGTACGTGCTGTGCTTTCGTGTTCGTGCCGCGGCGGCGGGTTCAAACCCATTGCGGTGTGCGGTTTGTTTTGTGCACCAACTCTCGATTGTGTCAAGTGGCCGACGGGGAAAAGCATCGAGGTCGGTAGTTTGCGAATCTCTCAAAGGTCCCGGCTGTGGGAGGAGGTCCCTGGAGCTGTGTTAAAGCTACCTGGAGTCCGGGTAAGGGCCTTACGGGGGTTGGTTTTCTCTGGGTTTCACGCAGCATTTAAATTTCTGCATCCTCGGCATTTTGGTTTTACGCCACCAGCAGATACATACTGCAGCGTACGGGGGGCTTTGCTATGCCATGCGTACCTGGCTTGTCTAGATTAGTTTTCTGCAGATGAATGCAGATTTTTTTTTTTTCGTTCCGATTTTACCATTTTCTGTTTGTACCCGGCTGCGTTTTCCTGTCTGCCAGAAAAGCCTGTCCTTGGCCAACAGCTGCACCAGCCTCACAAACGTGTGTGCAGCCCCGTTTCTGCAGAGCGTAGAAGTGTCTTCACAGGGGATTGGGGGGCGAGAGTCAAACACCAGGCACGGCTGCGGTACCAGTACCGGTGCCCTGATGAGGTCATGGTCTGCATTTCCTGTGCCGAACTAACGGCAGAGCCGTCACGGGGCTGCGACAAGGCTCTGGTGCCGAGGGGCTGCTGCAAGGGCTGGGATGTGGCGACGGGCAGGACCACCCTGTCCCCCACCCCGTGGTGGGCTTCGTACGCGTGCAAATGGCACAGGAGATGCCACTGGTGAGGCAGGGTTAGCTCAGGACGGGGTGGAAACCGCGTGCTCCCGGGGTGTCGTGTCCCACGTGTGTGCGGGGGTGTCGGATGATGCAGGCGAGGCTGAAGCCATGGCAAGGAGGGGCAGGGAGGGTGAGAAGATTCCAGAGGGGTGTTTAAGGCGATGCTGACCGCATCCCCAACGGGCCGTAGCGGCAAGCGTTTCGGGATTGTTTGGGAACGTAGCAGCCTGGTGGAGGAGACTTCACACAGCTTCTCTGGGTTTCTTTCTTGAAAATACATCTTCGACTCCTACGTAGTGACCTTGCAGCATTTTGTGCTATTTTAGGCTTTTTTTGAAGGCAAGCCAGTCTCACAGAGATGACTTTTACTTGACAGGATTTGTTCAAGAGTTCATCAAGCTCATCAAGAGCAAAGACTGTTCTGCCTCTTGCTGTTGCACAAGCCGGAGCGAAGCCCACGGACCCAGGGGTCAGGAAGCTTTTAGCTGCTCAGCGTTTCGGCACAGCGCGGTATGAAAATGGCCAGCCTGTGCTGGCTGCTGGGGGAAGGAATGGGTTGCGTTTCAGCTCCTTTTTTCTCTTTTTTTACTTTTTTTTTTCCCTTTTGGAAGCTGCTCTAACTTTCTTTTAAGAGGAACCCCCCACATGGCTCAGTGGCTGAAAAGTGTGTTGACACCAACAGACGGAGCAGTCAGGCTTTGGTGACACGACAGAAGACGGGGCTGTCTTCTGTCACGCACCTGGGACAGACTGGGGTGGCACTTGGCTACAGCGCAGGTGTAACGTCCATGCACTGTCACACAGACTGGTAAGGATGCCCTTTTTTTGGTTTTAAGTAGATCTGATGAGGTTTTGCCTAAACAACGTTCCAGTGGCCCTCGGTGCAGGCACGGCAAGCAGCTCAGCGTTGTGCCGCTGCGGCGCTGGGCAAGCGAGCTGCACTCGGCGTGCCGCCCCAGGAAGAGACTGGGGAGGTAAACTGCGCTTTCCAGGCTCTGCATTCGGCTTACCCCGTCCGGTATGGGGTGGGTTTGCCCCAAACACAACACGTGGCACTTCCAGCAGCACAGAGAGGCCTCGCCAAGCATGGGGGGTCCTCAGCTGCTGGGGCGAGCGCCCTGCCTGCGCGACGCCTGCACGGTTGGTGCTACAAAACAAACCGGTGTTTCGGTTTGACCGCTTGGCACAACAGGAAAATGCCCAAACAGAACTGATGGGAGAAAGGAAAATCCCCATCATAACAAACACTCCCCACCCAAATCTCTCCCCCCTCCTTGGCTTCCAGCACCGCCCGGAGCGCAGGGCCCACGTTTAACCCCCTTCCCAGGCATCTGGATCACAGGTACAACCAGAGCCCAGCCGCCGGCAAGTGTCCTGCTGCAGGGCCAGGACGCTGACGCTGCCCACAGCAAGCCGAACGGCAGCGACGCGGCTGAAATGTGCATCTGGGTCCGAGACGCTTTTCCCTGGGAGCCCACGGCCCAGCTGGCTTGTGGGAGCTGAGTGGTGTCACATGCGGAGAACAAGAGCTACTTACCTCATTCGTGCTTCCCTGGGGAGAGGCATTGGGAAGGGGGAGACAGAAAAAGAAAAAAAAGCATCTCTGTGTATCACGCACGGTGCTCACGCCTCTGGCCACAGCCACTCGCTGGTGCCACCATGGCCGTGTATTCCCAGGGGGGCTCGCCCCACACAGGCTGCCCCCCCCCTGCAGCACCCCTCACAGCTCCATCCACCCCTCCCACAGACCGTCCCCCCGG
>NW_010516893.1:25296-25634 GCF_000687285.1 Phaethon lepturus | reverse complement strand
AGTGCCTGCAGCAGGGCCAGCACCGCCCGCCTGCACGGCTCCTTCCCGGGAGAACTTTCCCTTCAGTTGGAAAGCCGTGCCGCACAGCCCGCGGGGGCCTGCCGGGCGCCAGGGACCATTTACAGGCACTTTAACCTCTTTATTTTGTCCCAGCTGGGCAGGCTGCAAGCGGGCCGCGTCTCCGGCTTCCTGCTGGCTGCATCCTGTTCTTGCTTAACACCCCCCAAAATTGGTTCCTGCGCAGGGATGGACAAATGCTGGGCTTAAACGTGCCAGCATCTCCCACAGGCACCCGGGGAGGGTCCCCCCGCAAATGGCGGGGGGCCCGGGCCCGGGAC
>NW_010516893.1:19040-25273 GCF_000687285.1 Phaethon lepturus | reverse complement strand
GCACCACAGCAGGGTTTATTGTGGGTGCTCAGGCTGCTGAGGACAGGGCAGCCAGGATGAACCCACCTGGGATGCTGGCACTGGGCTGCTCTTGCTCCCAAGCTGCCTTATTTTAAAGGCAGCCCAGCTGAACACCACCACTACCCACCTCCGGGATGAAGGAACTGAAAAATAAATGCTTCATTTTTTTTTCTCCCCCCAAAGCTGCATCTTTAGCCCCAGCTGCAGCTCTCCGCGCAGCAACGGGAAGCAGGTAAATGATCAAATTCTTGATCAAAAACTCACTGGTGGAAAAAAAGCAGGGAAGGAGCAGGTCAAGCTCTCGAGAACGGCCCTTTCACCCTTGGAGCACTACAGAAATGAAGTAGGCTGGTGCCTTCTGAGGGCCGAGCAAACAATGAGCACCCCGCGGGAAGAGCAGGAGGCCGTCGCAGCCCTTCAAATGTTATTTCGGCACATGGGCCTGTGGCTGCAGCTGCGTTCTGGAGCATTGCTCCCATGGCTGGGGCGAAGCGGGGCAGCAGGAGCCTGCAGGGTCCGGGCTTGCGCCGGCAGCTCGGTAATGGGGAGAGGAAAGGGCTGCTGCAGAAGGGGAAACAGGAAGGACTGAGTGTTAAAAATACTGCGGCCGCGGGCTGCGAGATACCCCTGCCGGGGCCGGACACTGCGACGGTGCCGTTCGGAAAGCGGGCAGAGCAATGCAGGGGCGTGCGGGGGTTGCTTACTCACTCTGACCATTTTTAAGATTTTAGAGGTGTTTCTGTTCGGCATTGGGGTCCAACCAAGACCTTCCCATGTTGTTTAGAAAAAAAAAAAGAAACTGAAAAAGAGCGGGTGAGATCAACTGGCCCAGCACAGCTGCGGTTGTAACGGGAAAGCAGGGCCCAGTGCCAAAACCGGCAGAGACGAGACCTGGCCTCAGTCTCTGGCATTCCAGGGGAGAGCCAAAATTCCTGCCCTGAACCAGGACAGAGATACGGGTCTTTCTTTTTGAAGACATACACAGACATGCACGCAAAAGCCACGCACACCGGCTCTGAGAACGCCTCCCCGGGGGAACCCTCAGCAAAACTGCCCCATTCCCACAAGGTCTGAGGCTCCACAGACGAGCATTTGATGATGGGCAAGACAAGAAGAAAAAAGGCAGAACAAAATAGCTTGCTGTGAGTTTTCTCATCCCCCGCCCGGATCTACACGGCTTGTGTTTCACACTGGGCAGGATTCAGAGGCTCAGGCTGGAGCAGGGGAAGGGGTGGGCTGGCACGCAGCTCCAGCCTTGCTGTTCCCTCCTGCTCTCCACCCGCTCGCCTACTGCCTACCTGCGCTACGGCCACGGAGCAGTCCTACCCAGGCCCACCTCCGGTCCCTAAGACATCTCTCCCTCACAATCAACTCCACAAACTGATCTGAAAACATTTCCCTCTGTCCCTGCTTTCCCCATCTAGAAGATCTAAGGTATGGCCTAAAAACTCATCCCGCTGTCTGAAGAAGGCAGGGCACGGCTCCTCTCTCACTGATCACAGCACAAGCCAGCTCAAGCAGCTGGATCGGCCCAGGCAGAGCATCTAACAACCCTAAATGCAAATGCAAAAGCCATTTCAAAGGGCAGGAAAAGCCCCAGGAAACTCAACACTTAAGAACTTGGTGGGGGGGAGGGTTGTTTGTTTGTGTTTTTTAAATCAAAAGCTCTTTATCCTACCTGGTCCCATAACGCTGCAGCCACTTGGTCTATTACTGCGCCCAGTTCTCTGTACTCCCCAGAGTATCTGATATATGCCCAGGTACACAGTGTGATAAGTGTCAAGCCCATGATCATGTTGCACAGACTGGCTATGATGTCCAAGCCAATGAAGCCGGTCACTCCAGCTATCACGTAGGTGATGAAGATGACCACAAAGAGCGTGGCGGGGGTGCGGGCGGCGTGAAAGATGTTCTTGCTGTCGTTGTGCTTGATGTACTGGATGTAGAGCTCATCTATCTCGTTCTCCAGCTGCTGGAGGTACCGACGGCTGAACTCCTCCCCACCCATCTTCTTCACCCCGCGAAACAGCTTCACAGCCTCCTCCTTCAGCTCCATGTGTTTGGTCTGGAGGTCACTAGGTGCAAGGAAGGGCTTGTCCCCACCGCAGACCTGCGTGGAAAACACAGTCCCATCACTTCAGAAACCTCAGCACCCACAGCTCCTGTGCCGTGCCAACCCGCTCTACAGACTCCTGTTTGGCACGGACCACTAGATCCTGCAGGAAGACCTCCACGACTGTGCTGTCCATCTGGGACAGCTCTGCAAGGTGCCTGCACTGGGAAGCTGTGTCCCACAGCTCCCCTACTCAGTTTTCTCACAGCCCAAGCCAGCATCTCGGGCAACGCTGATGGCTGAGCACCCTGAACCCCAGCATTTTCTAGTGCTGGAAACTCTGTGGCATTTTCCTTCTCCTTCAGAGTATGGACACGCTACTTTTAAGGCCCAGGGCAGTCCACCGGAGGTTTGGGCATGCAGCTCCACACCCCGTTCCTGCCAAGGCAGCGATCTCCAAAACTGGTGAAGAGAGTGGGGGTCTGGAAGTGGCTGGAGACAGGCTGGGGTCTGAGCTTCACCTTAAAACATCAGAACCATCCCCTCACCAGAGCAGAGAGGTGGGTTGACAGGGCAGGGCATATAGGTGAAAACCCAGTTATAATGACCTTCTCCCCTAATTAGCACCAGCCATAGCACGGGCTGCATGGTCACGCAGCACTACATCACATTTTTGGGTTGCATCTACCCACGCTGGGGAACACCAGGAAGAGGGTGCAAATTCAGCAGAGGCCACATGGTCTGCAAAAAGCTGCCATCATCAGATGAAATGGTGACCATTTGTCAACCACCCTGCCCTGCCATGATGCCCTGACCGGGCATTGCTCCTTTCCAGCCTCCGAGAAAGACCCTTTTCCACCATCAACACAGGAGAGATTTTCTTTGGGCTCCTGAACATGCAGCACTGTAACCACTCCTGGCCAAGTCCGTGCAGGACGTTTTCTACCAGGAACCCAGGCAGGGAGGTTTCCCCACGAGGACAGGAGAGCCAGGAGACGTGAGCTCTGTGAAAGGACATGCTCAGCACCACCTACCTCTTCCATTCTCCTGCTGTAGGTGTCTTTGGCAGTGGCAACTGCTGCTAAATTGTTGGCTTCTGCTGTGGCCTGCAAGAAGGGCAAAAGGGGTACAGACTTCAGCTGCAGAAAGACGGGGTTAAGAAGCATAATTGCAGAGAGTAGAAGCCACCGGCTGCCTGGGTACCCATGGTCCACACGTGTAAGTGGCCAGGACATGTGCACGGTACCCTGGTGCACACGTACAGAATTAAACAGCTCCCTCTTCTTAGCCAAGCGTGCTCTCCCCAGCCTCTGACCAATGCCAAATAAGATCATCCCGTATTTACACACCCAGCCTCCTCAGTTCCCCCCAGGCAAAAGCCTGCATCAGGAGAGGATTCCTACCCTCCAAGCCAGAGCAATGAAAACTTTGGCTTTGGCTGTGGGAAACAGCAAGAAAACAGATAAAAGGCTCAGTCATATGTAAACAGCTACAGCTGCAACCTCCCACAACGCTGTCTGGCTCAGAGAGCAGAGCTGCAGCCCAGCAGCGGCCGCGCACGTGCGGGGCCACGTCACCTCCGTGTGAGCGCCGCAGCCAGAGACGATGCTATTTACCTGCGGGGGAATAATTCCAGCTAAGCTGGCTGACGCTGTGTGCACAGACAGCGAGTCACCGCACTGCAGCTGAGGTGCACGAGCCATGCTGCCGCAATTGCTAAGACATATTAGACTCGTGACTGCCAAATACTTCCAAAAGGGCTGCTTCTTGGGTTGTTACGCTAAGGCATTTGAAATAACATCGCAGAAGACCCAGTGTGCTGCACTAGCTGGACACCTCTAACAATTAACTGGAAATCAACGGCAATTACAGCGCGTGAATGCGCACCAGGTCACAGCGCTCACGTACCTGCAGCATTGACTTTGGGTGTGGCAACTCTTCCCCTTGGTAGATCTTTATGTACGCCTGCAAAACAGTGCACAGAAAATCAAATCACATTGGATATGGCATTCATGAGCAACATGCGAACACCCCCACCCAGTTCCAGTCACAGCTTTAACAGGAGTTAAAAGCACAGAAGAGAAGGACGTTCCTGGCACAAGATGGCTTCAGCAGGGGATGCTCTGTCAGAAAACGCTACGTAGCATGGCTCGAGCTCGACTCCTTGGGTGGCCTGGGTCAGTCACTCAAGGCTGTCGCTCCACCACTTACGCTAAATATCTCTACCATTGCATTTGCGCCTACCTCCATCCTTCAGTAAAGGAGAAGGAGCCAGAGTCAGGTAGCCCGGGAGAGCAAGTGGTGAGAATTACTCACTGATGTCTTGCATTAAAATGTCCCAGTAGTCATGACAACAAAAATAAGCTTTTTCCAAAGGCAATGGGAATACGGCCCTCAGCCTACCTCCCCCTGGTCCTCAGTCCTCCAGGGGAGGAAAACAGCCCTGCCCACTTCTTGGGCTTACTGCGTGGTCAAATACGTGACCGTGAGGTGTTTGCTTTCTGCAGCAGTGAGAGTCAGGACTATTAGCTAGACCCAGAACACCTCCTCCAGCCATGAAGTGCTGGCCCGCCTGCTGCTGCCTTCCCTGTTAAGTAAAGCAAAGTGCAAGCGTGCCACAGATGAATAAGCCTACTTTCTCTTAAATAAGCCAATACCTTAAAATACTCCACAAGGCCTCGACAGGTGATATGGTTTCCATTGATCTCCTTAACGTCCAGGCTCTCGGGACTAAGAAGCCAAGGAATCAAAATCTTCAAGTTCTTGATGAACTCATCGTCTATTTCTGGAAACAAAACCCAATGTCATCCCTACCAGCCTTCAGTGTGCACTCACGTGAAACAAGAGCAGAAGAATCACGCCAGAGACTCAGACACCCTCTAATTTAGTGAAGTGAGCACTCAGAAATGATCGTGGCCTCAGTTAAGTTCTTACTTAACCCATGGACAGAATATACAGCTGTGCATATACCCTCACACCAACTTCATGGTCTCAAAAATACTTGTGCAAACACAAATGTGACTGCATGGGAAAAAATACCTGCTTTTGCTGAGGACTCCGGTAACGTGCACGCAACGCTGATAGCCAGAGAGCAGCACCTTCTTGCCTACACACATACATCTGTGATCTTCGCAAATCACGACCTTTAGTGTACAGGGCACAGACACATGCTGTGCCTTCCCTTTGCTCCGTGCCATGGCATTTCCATAGTGGAAATCTTCTGCCAGGGCTTCTGGCTCTCATCCCTGCCACCTCCTGTGCCAGCAGGTAAGGTTTTGTGCGCCAAGTTCTTGGTTCTCTATGAACCCGTATGTGAAATTCTCATTGCAAAGCATTTTAAAGCTTTTGCAAACCATCAGGCGCCTGGTACGGGTACACTAGGGACTCCTGTGAGCGACTGTGCATTTACATTGCACCACCAGACCCCCCCCGGTGCAGGTACCAGGAACGGGCACAATCTCTGCTCCGCTTTGCCAAAGCACAGAGCTTGCACAGGGCTCTGTTTGAGGGGTCCACGGGCTGCTTGTGTCACCTCAACAGAGGCAGACTCATCTCCTAACAGTCATTCTGATGGCTTCGTAGTGTCTGACTTCCATTTACTGCCATTTAAATTAAACTAAAGGCTGGAGACAGAAAAAACAATGCAATATCCAGGCATTTGGAAGGTAAGGAGAGAGGGGAAGTTTCCCCGTATTTCTTCCATCAGAGCACAAAATGCCAAGTACAGCTCTGAGGGAACAGGAAAATGGTGTCAAGAAGCTGCTGCCAACTCCTGTGCCCGTTCTGCACGCACCACTTGTTCAGTACTACTCAGCACCCGAAATTCAGGGGGGAACTAACAGAGATCAGCTCAGTTTCCACAAGCACGGCTCCCCACTGCTGCATCGCGGTCTGGCTTGCCGGCTAGCACGGAGTTTGCCAGAAGAACAAGTCATCACTAGGCCAGACAAAACCAGAGAAAAAGTAACATCCTTCTGTCTGCCAATTTATTTTGAGTGGCTAATGGGCCACTTTACTGCTGAGATTGCAGGCAGCCTGTACCCAGCAATGCTGGTAAGTCACTGGTTCACAACAAACAACCCAAAAAATCCACAGCATGTGGCTCCTTTGAGGGTGGAGAATCTTACCATGGCTTTTTTTTTCCTTCCCCCTTTTTTCT
>NW_010516893.1:17073-18994 GCF_000687285.1 Phaethon lepturus | reverse complement strand
AGGGAAACCACTGATTAGATAAGTCAGGAAGATTAAATATTCCTTGGAAAGCTTTTCAAAGTGAAATAATGTTCCCTTGAGAGCACGTGTAACCGGCCTTCCACCCTCCGCAAGCACCAGCCTGCCTTCCAGCAACCAGTCTGCACCGCTCTGCATCCGTGCTGGATCGCAAGCGGGGCATAACTGGACAATCACAGGCTTAACACCGGGTCCATAAACTTCCTATCTCAGCCCTGCCCTTCCTCGGCTGCCTATCATCACCCATCTGTCCTGACAGCGATATCGCCAGCGGCTCCGAGACCTTTTCAGCCTCCTGCACCTTTTTGGCCTCTCTCCGCCCTGCCCTTCCTCGGCTGCCTATCATCACCCATCTGTCCTGACAGCGATATCGCCAGCGGCTCCGAGACCTTTTCAGCCTCCTGCACCTTTTTGGCCTCGCAGACCTTTTTGGCCTTCGCCCCTGCCTTAGGTTAAAGCATCTGGCAATAAACAGGCAGCTGCTGGACTTGGAAGAACGAGGCGAGCGCGTGTATGTTGTTGGGAGGAGGATCCAACTCCTCTCCCAGAAGTTTTTTCATGGAAAATATTTATAGAGGTTTCAGGAACCAGCGGGACCGTCTGCCAGGGCATCTAAGGTATCTGCTTAAAAACCAGACCTTTGCCTTCGTACCTTTTAGTTTTCCATCGAAATTAGGGTTGGTGGCGACTTTCAGGCCCGGGTGAGGTAAGAGGAAGCAGGAGATTTTGGTGAAGCCGGAATGGATGTGCTTTCTGACGTTCTGCAGCTCTTCATGCTGATTTCCCGAGACCTGTGAGACACCAGTTTGGGATCAGGGGGTTTCCTTCTGATGGGGACACCGGTAACACCGGGCTGGCGGTGCTGGCAGGAGCATGGCGTACTCCGCGCTGTGGCTGCTTACAGCGGGAAGAGCAAGCCAGAAGGCCATCCCGTAGGGGTATGCCGCACGAGGACAAAGACAAGGCTCCTCCAGCGACCGAGGAACGAGCGTATCTCTGACCACATGCCCTGAGGCATGTTATTATCATTTGGAAAATGGGCATGTCCGTGTATGACTGGAATACAAAAACATTTGGGATTTCCCACTAGGGCCTTTCCTGTCTCCCCTTCAATTAGGTCTCTCCGCTACCAAATCCCCCATGCATTTCCTGATTAATCCCAGCGGAGCCCTCGCCCCTCAGTTTTACTGTGCCACTGCCTATTACTAAAACATCGTTCCTGGTCTCTAGGGAATCTGCTGACTCCCACCACGCCTCTCCCAGCAAGAGAGCCCCAGGGACCTGGGCTCGGGCAGAAGCCTAGCACAGGCGGCCTCAGCCCTCCACTGAACGTGGCAAGGGAACTCAGCCTCCCAAAATGCCTCTTCCGTGATTTGAAGGCGCTGGGTAAGCGTGACGGTGACCAGCATGTCTGTCCGCTGCAGTTCACGCCTAACAACCAGCGCCGTGGCCACCCAGCTGAACCCTCACTGGTGCCGGTGCTCCGCACCCCGTCCCCTGCTCCCTGCCCGGATTACGCTCGCCAGCGCCGGCTGTCCCCCAGGTCAAGGTCTCACCCTCGTGCCCCGTGCGCTCTCCATCCACGGGGGTGATGGCAGTGTATCATCCCTGGGCCACACGCCAGATTTGCCTCTGCACTCTCCATCGCCCAGGAGCGTACGCCCAGGCTAGCACTGCTCGTTAAACGAACCCCGGTCAGAAAGAACGCACCTTCAGCCGCTTCTCCAGAAACCTTGCGCCACCATCAGATCCGTAGGAAAATTCATACGGGAAGCTCCAGTCACGAACAAGGAATATAAGGGACTAGAAAACGGAGACAGAAACACAGCAGGGTCATACAGTGCCACTGAGTCAAAGTCACCGGCTGCTCCAGCTCGGAAAAACTCCTCTCTCCAGGGCACCG
>NW_010516893.1:302-16998 GCF_000687285.1 Phaethon lepturus | reverse complement strand
AGGGAGCTCAGGGCCTCCTTCCCCACTGCCACCGCTCACAGCAGCCGATGGCGCTCAGCCGTCGGAGCCCGCAGCGGGGGCAGGACCCCTCGGCACCCTCGCCCCCACCCTCGTGCCGCAAGGTCCGGCCCCGAGTCTGTGCCCAGCTCCAGCAGCACCTTGTGCCTTTACTGGTGGAAATCCCCCTCTGTGCAGGGCCGCCCCCGCGTGGCGCTGAGACCGCGCAGACTTGCTGCACGTGTGGCTGTCCCCTCGTAAGGGGAAGGAGGGAGCAAACCCAGGACTGCTGTATGGGTCTGCTGGGTGGCAGTTTGATTCCCTAGCTTGAAGAATAGCATCAATCATTTAAACTGCAAAGCAAGAAAGGGATTTTTGCTAACCAGGACAAAAGGCAACGAGCTCCCTAATTCCAGCCGCATTTAGCTCCATCCTATGGGAATTTTACAGGCTCATTTTTTCAGCCTTTTTCACTGGGCAGCCTTCCAGACAGACTTTTAATGAGAAGCAGATGCAGGATAACGAGGGTGAATAAGAAATCACTGGCTTTTGTAATCTTTATTGAGGCACTCGAAGTTCCTATGCAATAAATAAGTAAGTACCAGTACAGTCAACTTTTAATCTTTAAAAATAAAAACGTTTTCAGAAAAAAATCCTGTCTCCAGTGTCTCATATGCAAAGGACCTACGTCCTGTGTAATGAATACCCAGTTTGGAGGGGGAAACCCTGAACGCCGAAGCCCAGGAGGGGCTGGCAGGGCTTGCCAGGGTTTCTTTCATGCACATGAATAAGCAGGTCAGCAAGTGGAATCCATTTCGTTGGAATTTCCCTAAAAATTGTCTATGTTTAGAACAAAGATTTAATGGAGGCAGGGAAAATATTTCCTCTCCTTATTTCTCTTCCATAAAACATCAAGAAAAGGAGAAAAAAAAAAAAGAAGAGTGAGTTGGCCATTCCTAACTTCATGACAAGCCACAGCAACTGCACCCAGTTAGCCGTTTCAGGACACGCTGTTCTTTCTAAGACCATGAGATACTTAGGAGACATGTCCATGTTTAGGACTCTTCCACAAACACATTACGCATGCCCTGCACTGTTTGACTCCGGAATGATTCTCTTTTTTTCTTAAGCAGAAGTGTTCCAGCCGTGCCGTCTTTACCATGCCTCGGAGCCACCCTCAGCCCCTCCAGCCCAGCAAACTGCCAGGCACGGCGCGCAGCCTCTGCTAAGGCATCACGACCAGGAGCGGCGTCCGGCGAGGGCGCGTGCGGCGGCGCAGGCGGTTACGCTTCAGCGCAAGTGCGAGGACAGGCTGCCGAGAGGAGGGTGCCGGGGGGAAATGTTAATTTTCCACTGCCAAGTATTACTTCCCTTCCAGCAGGATCAATGCAACTGCCTCGCTATCGACACTTTCTCTGCACATCCTGCTTGGCAGCATTTTCCTATAGGACCTGTTTTCCAAAGCCTCCGTTAGAGATTTGTGAATTTTAAGGACAAAAGAGGTTCAGCTTGTTTGACTTACAGGCCTGGAACCTCACCCAAGAACCTCAAGCTGTAGACTCTCTGCTGCAGAGCGAGCTGTCTCCACTCGATGCCTGCAGCTACCAGAGAAGACCCCGCATCTCTCGTTAAGCCACCCTAACCATTAAATTGCCCCCTCATTAACAGCGTCCTCCTCGTTGCTATTCTGACTTTGTCCAGTCTCAGCTGCAGACACTGAGCTGCACGCTGCCTCGTCTCCCCACCAGAAAAGGAGTTTATTTACCATCGCCCTTCTCCTGCTTTCTAATTACAACGCTTGGCTGTCTTTAGAAACGTGCTTTGCGGGCACAAGCCCACTTTGCCATGTGGACAGGAGCTCCCCATTGCTTACCTGGCCACGTCACCATCGATCCTTCTACCAAATTTTATCACGTCCCCAAGGGTCACCACCAGTCGTTTGATATTTTTCCCCAGACCATTAATGAAGATGCCAGTGAATCACAGAGGCCCTGGGGGGGCCCCCAAGGAAACACTTCTGAAAGATGATGATTCCCTATTGAAATTAGATCAGCGTGCTCTGTCATCTATCAGTTAATGAGTTTTTAATCCATTTACAATGGATTAAACCAGACAATGCTGACTTGGTATGTTGTTCACTTGCTTTTAATCAGCATCGTAGGGAGATAAGGCTTCCAGAAGGCAACACACCATGGTGATAGTTACCTCTGTCAGCCGAACTCGTGGTCTTTTAAAAATTGATAATGGGATTGTTTGCAAGTCTTGCTATCCACAAAACTGTGTGACTTGACAGCAATTACGGTCTTTGGTAAAATCAGAGCCTATTATCCAGTCCTAATGACTTAAGCATATTTAAAAGCTTCCCCTTATAGCCTCCTTTTTACTGGTGGGAATAACAAGTATTTCACTTTCACTGAAATATTTGGCTACATTACCCCAATAGCTTTTAAATAAGGAACAGGAGTATTTATTTAATGTCTGGCTTTTTTCTGTACCATGTTACAATTTTCTCCTAGCTCTTGCTACTATAAGTCATATATTTTTACTAGTAGTTTTCACATTATTAGTCATTCACGCATGCCAGCATCCAATATACCCTCAAAGCTCCACAAAATCTCAATTTGTCCATTTGTTGTATTTTTTAACCTTTTAATTTTATTTCCACTTCCTGACCACAGACACCCTATAAACCCCTGAGGCCTTCCAGGATGGTGGTGAGAACAGCAATTCTCTTTTTATGTTGGAAGGCAAAAGTAAAATAACTGTAACCCATTCCCAATTACTATTTGTGTTTTTACAGCATGTTTTGCTCTCTTCTGTTTTCCACTTTGGGAAGCTCACAAACTCCCATCCAGCTACCACCTAACCTATGGTGGATGCCAGCTGGAAGCTGCACCAAGCCATTGGGACGGCCAAAGAGCGTCTGATTAACGGAACAACTTGTACAGGATAAGGCTAAAGCCCCACAGAAGGTGTTTTCCTTCTGTTTACCACCCTGATCATGCAAGGAGCCTGACAGCTCCACAAGCGGCGTAAGGACCTCACAGCATCACTCCCTCCCATCGCCTTAGCCCCGCTCCCTGCCTTACACCTGGTCCCACAGCCCCCCCGAGAGCTTTGAAACCTCTTCAACCACCTTCCCAGCCTCCCAGGTGCACAGGATTCGGTTGTGGCCGTGATCAAAAGCCATATGAAATCACTACCTGATCTGTTAAAGGACTGGAGCTTCAGTGAGCTGCCACAGCCATGTCATGGGTTCCTTCTGCCCCCCCACCTTCTGCTTTGTCTCTTTTTGTTCATACTCACTTTCCTACTGGAAGGGGCTGTCACAGCCCACCATCCTCCCAGCTGCTCACGCTCTGGTGTCCAAAGCAAGCTCTTGTCTGCCCGACACTCTCCCTTTTTTGAATGCCAGCTTTTCACAGGTTGGGAAGCAGCAGGGTGAACAGATGTCCCTTATTTGAAGTTAAAACCCCACTTAAACTGAGCCTTCCCACAGCTCTGCTGTCACTTGCGAGAGCTCTGATCTAATCCCCGTCCTTTCATTTCGCCAGGAGCAGGGATTCCCAGGGCAGGCGGGTTCAAACCTCTCAGAGCGAAGGCTGGGCAGGATCCCCAGGAAAGACGGCATGACAAACCTGCTGCAAAGCCTGACTGCTTTCCAAGCCTGGCAGGACATCTGGCAGGACAGGGCAGAGCTCTCAGGATGCCAAGGGTTCAGAGAGGAAAGAAAGAGGGATGTTGGATGTATTTGGAAGCCTCTTCGGGGGCAAGGAAGCGCAAAGCCTTTCCTTCACAGCTGAGCCACTCCCCAGGCACCTCCACCTCCTCCCCGTCCTGCAAACTGCAGTGACACCTCGTGGTGAAGCCAACCGGCTTGGGGCCAAGCCACCTCTGGTAGAGGGGACATGCCCTGGCCAGGACCCTCGGACTCACCTGGAAAGGTTTCAGGAACGTCTCCTCCATGGCCAGCCGGCCGTACTCAGTGAAAAGCTGGAAAGAGAAGCAAAGAACAACAGGACTGTTAGCTTCCCAGTCTGCACGGACACACAGACGGCTGTGGGTCACCGGCACAGCAGCAAGGGACGGTTGTTGACTCGGGGCTAACAGCACCATTTGCAGAGCTGGGGCAGAAACTGGCTGGCTGTTGCTTTCAGTTCACATCTGAGAGGCACATGGAGCTGTTACAATCACCGTGGTGAGCCCTCACGTGAAAAGATATCAGCCTGGTATTTTTGGCTGCCAAATCTGTGAAGAATGGCTCAAATCAGCTGCTTGCTGTTGCTTTCATACCAACCAGAAACTTCACATGCTACAGGGGACTTGCTGGAGCCCCGCTTTCTTTAAACACTCCAAAAGAAGCGGAAATTAATTCAGAAATAAGTACTTTCCCTGCAAACCCCCACTGTGCAAAGACTGCAAGATCAGCCTACCAGCCAGATTTGAAGGCTCTCCAGTCTCTCTGGACTGTAATTTCTAACTGAAGGCACAATAATGTATTTCACAGATGCCTATAAATGGGTCAACATGTTAAACAATAAGGGCTTAAAATCCGAACTGAAAAATCAGAGTTGCCTTGGATAAGTTCAATGTTAAAAAGGCGTTATTTTAAAAAATATTTACTGAGTGAAATTATATCAAACTCTTCAAATGCTGATTTTTCCAGCTGGACTTTTGCTTTTCTTTCCTTTTTCTTAAGCTCCTGGAAAGACCTACCTAACCAAACAATCAACCACCTAAACAGAAGAGAAAGCTAGAGGTAACACCAGGAAACGGGCAGGACACACGTGCCACAAAAATCCTATTAGCTGCTTATGTCCAACAGTCAGGGCTGGTAATTACCCTTAGGGGTCACTTGCACTGAGCCAGTACCGGATGTCTATATCCAGGCTTATAAAAATTTCTTTGGGCTTCTCCTAACAACCCAAAGATCCCGTCCTACAGCATGAACAGTGCAACTTCTACCTTCAGCTTCCCCATCACCTAAGTCAAACGAGCACTTTTACTGCCCCTACTCATGGAGCAGCGGACGGATGCTTGCAGCAGCAGGAGTACAGCCAATATATGGTTAACTACCCTGGATCCCTCCCTATTACCAGCCACTTTAGCCCCTTGCTGCAAGTCATTGCATGTTTCCAGCCCCATGGGTCAGTCCTGGCCTCTGACAGGACTTGCTCCTCAAGGAACCCCAGTATAATCCCATGGAAAGACACACAGGCCAACATGAGCTGTATCCAAACTGTTCTTGGAAGATTTGTGATGGGTGCTCCACACCGAGATGGTCTGTGATGGTCTCTACCCTACGCAGTCTGTTTGATGCTCCTCTAACCTCACCATTATGAAGTCAACTTAACTCTCTCTCGCTGCAGCACCACCCATGACAACTTGTCCCGTGCACTGTGGACATAAGAGATACAGCTCCCGACTTTGTAGCAACCTCATACACAGCTGAAGACCATCACCGCCTCCCCTCTCGGCCACTTTTGTCTCGACTTAACAGCCTTGGTTCCTTCAGCCTCTCTGTGCCCTCCAGACACCCACTGCAGCACGAAGCACAGCTGTGGGCCATTTCCAGCTCCACAGGTGATCAGCCTTGAGGAAGGCACACGTCCCAGAGACAGGAACGGTCCCTCTGGGCAAGTGTCCCACTGACTGCCCTGCCAAAGGATCCAGGCCCCCAAGAAGCCACGCTATGAGAGCGTAGGCAAGACAGGTTTCAACCCAAGGGGCTGTTCCCCCATGCCCATGAACCGATATGAGAGCTGGGAAACTGAAAAACCCTTTTGTGGCTCCAAATGTAAAAATGCCTTCCCAGAGCGCAGAGTGTAATACAGGCACCCCAGTGCTACAGAGCAGCAGGGACAAGGGTCTTACCTGCAAGTGCTGCAGATCATCCTCCTGCACATTCTGGGACAAGTTATAAACCTGCATTTAAAAACAAAAACTTCAGAGCACTCAGAATGGCCTGTCCTTCGGGCCAACATGTGGGCCAGTGTGGTTAAAGCCTACAACATGACCATGGGGACACAGCCGAAGTCCCAGCTGGCCCATGGTGCTGGTACAAGAGAGGCCCCAAGCACAGCTGTACAGCTGGACAGACTCACACTGTCAGGCAGACAGGCACTGCCGCTCCCTGTGCAGCAAAACACTCCAGCATGGGAGCACCAGGGGCTGTCATGCGCCAGCCTGGAAGCCTGTCAGGTCCAAATAATGTTCCTTCTTCTCCTCCATTTTTATGATGTGCTGAGCTCTGTACCAAGACACAGTTTCCACCCCTTTCATGCTGTCCTCCAAGAGCAAAGGCCGGCAGGTAGGAAGGGAAGCCCTAACAGGCTATGCAGTGACTGGTGCGTGAACACCTCCAGCCTAGAGGTTTCTCCAGCAGCAGAGTCGAAAGCACACCCAGTTCTCCATACTAAGGTCCTCTTTGGTAGCTGGAGGCAAAGGGGTGCATCTGCTGCTGGCCCTGCTTGTGGGGTGAGATGAGGAGATGAGACTGTTCCCTGCAACAATGGAGTCGTGTATGAATCCTGCACTCAGTGCAGCCAAGATGATGGCCTTTGTCTCTTCCACCAAAGGCCCTGGCTAGCTGCTGAGTTAGGCTGGTGCCAAGCTACTGGGTTTTTGCCACCACCTTCTAGGAACTGACTCCTGGAGACATCCCCCTTCTTACCTGTATCGAGCTGATCATTGTGCTAAGGGCAAACACGGTGGCCGAATCCCGCAGGGTGGACTGGCTGTCAAAGGTCCCCTGCGTGTCCATCAGCAACACTGCAACCTGAGAGGCAGAGAGCTCCACGTCAGCTTGGATGCACCCGTTCAGCAAAATCACTCTCACATGCCAAAGGGGTGAGGGAGTGAATATCAGCTGCATCGTTGTGCTGGGAATCTCACCGCTTCTGCCTCAGACCTATAATTGGTGGAGGACAAAGGAAAAGAGCAGACCCAGTCCCTCTTGACGGCGTGATGACCCCAGCAGGCAGCAAAATGAATGCTATGCAACGCAGAGGAGGGAGCTGCTTTGCTCCTGAAATACTCGTCGTCAGTGCAGATGGGTCTTTTCCGGAGTCTGCATTAGCTTCATGTCACAGAAGCCAAACAAGGCAGCGTATCACACCTCCTTAACCCAAAACACATTCAGCCAGTATTAGAAATTACACCATGAATAATTCAGTGTCACTTTGGTGTTGGGCTCTTCGTTGAAGAGTAGATAAATACAGAAATTCCTGCCTATAAGTTGAATTTGCAGGATGCCCCAAAATCCAGTTTGCATTTTGTTTGACCACCCTAAATGAAGACACTCCATTTTACAGTTACTGCTCTAGGAAAGGGGAGTAGTTTGCAAGGTCCTCAGATTCAAGATCCCTGGGAATAGCAGAGAAATAAACTCGGGGATGCCCAGAGTTCGACGGACACCTAGACATCATATCAACTCACTGCATTAAACCCATTCATGCTAAATTAGGGATATGCTATTTGAAGACCTTCTCTAAACTTGCACAGGCATTTAAGGCACATAAGACAAGGCAGGAGAATCTTACCAAAGCTGGATGAGAAAAATGAGCTGACCAGCAAGAGACAACTATGCAAAAGAGAAGCACATACCTTTTTACCATCAGGCTTGTCCACCAGGAAAACCTCGCTCCATATCTGAATGCCGGTCGTCTCCCGCTCAGAGCCTCCCCTCCAGGAGAAACCAGTCAGAGGCTCATTGTAATCTCCAACCCAGTCCACTGCTTCCTGTAAGTAGGAACAGAAGAAGCTGCTAGAGTTCTCATCTCACTTTGGTTTTGCACTTTTCCTCTGTGCTGCCTCCACCCCAGTGCTGGAAGGGGGCAGGCCCTGTAAGAGGGGTTTCCTACAGGGCAGCAAATGTGAACATCTCTGCTCCAAAATCAAGAGTCCACTAGAGACTCACTGGTGCACAGGGCTGTGGAAAGATCTGCTCTATTTTATTTTGTGAAGCTCCTGCTAATGAGAGGCTTGAGCATTCCTTAGAGCACCAAGCCAGTGTCCTGTCCAGCTCATCCCTGGGCAGTACATGGGAGCAATGAGCAGCAGCACCATACCCCTGGGAAGAGCCACCTGAGCTGGAGCCATACCTTATTGTACATGTACCGCAGCATGAAGTCCATCAGGAATGATTTTCCTTTTCTAAAAGCTCCAGCAACGGACACAGCCACGACCTCTTTATCTCTGACAGCTTCCGAGAGGAGAATGCGGTTCAATGCAGCTTCATCCAGTTCAAAGGAATGGTCATCTTTGACAATGAGGACTTGCACTGGTCCTGCTTTCCTCACGGACTCCTCCTCTTCTGAGCTCCACTCATAAGTCTTCTCTGCAAAACTACCTGCGTAAACAAGTAAAACAAGAGCTGCCAGGTTCCTTCTTCTGCGAAGTGCAGAATCACAGACAGCAGGGCTGGGCAGGACAGTAGCAGGCCAGCTAGCCCAAATATCCATCCCAAAACAGCATCGTTCAGAGCAGATGTCTGTTGACCATCTCAATGGAGACTCCACGCCACTTTGGGGCCATCTGTCCGCATGCTCCCCGCAGGCACAGAGTTCCCTGCTGGAATCTCCCTTGACGAAACACACCCATTACTTTTTGTTGTACAAGAGTTGAAACGGAGAACAGATCACTCTCTTCTTGCCTGCAACAGCTTCTTACATACACAAAGACTGCCATAACACCTCCCTTAGCTTTTTCTCTACTAGAAAAGCAACGTCCAAGCCCCCAGATCACCCCTCGCTACCACATCGTGTAGCCATCTGACTGCTCTCCCCACCAGGTCCTTCCCAAAGGCTGTCTCAAAAAATGGATGCAGCAGTCAAGCTGAGGTGTCTTAAGTACTTCATGTCTCTATCAAAGGACGCTGCCTTTGTGCATCCTGTGCGACGGCTGTTTCTGTAGCAACAGCAGAGTCCTGCTCCATCTGCAGTCTGCACTAGTGCTCGAAGTGTAATCTGCTGCTTCTGCCATCAACCTCATCGACAGCCTCCCCAGAGACAGCCCCAGCAGCAACCAGGCCACGAAGACACATGCCCATCCTGATAAAAGCCACTTCTTCACTCCCAAGTGGAAAGCACACGCAAAGCACAGGCACTGCTCACTTTCCCACTTCGAAATGGCAAGGCTCCCTGCGGAGCTGCTCCCCGGCGCAGAGGCGAGCGCGGCCCAGGCTGCGTAGCGTTCATACAGCCTTACAAAAGGGTCTCACCTCCCCGCCGGGACAGGGGAGAAGTGACGATTGGAGGGGACGGGCAGGGACGCAGCGTTCGGCCACTGCATCCACGCTCAGCAATGCAGCCTGCCAGACAGATACGTATCCCCGGCGTGATCCTCCAGGCCACCGCAGCCAAGACGATTACAGCTTTTAACGGCCTCACGGTCCGTTTCGGCTGCTTGGTGTACCTGCCGCAATATGGGAGACGGATGCGTTTTAAGACCCATCATCCACAAACACTGCAGCCCTGGGCTTTGCAAAGAGCAGGCCAGCTCCTGTAATTTTCCTTTCGTTGTCTCCAAACTTCCCAGCACAGGAAACAGATGCTGAAGGTGATTAATCATGCCAGTCAGCTCACCTACAGCCACGTGAAATCTCCTCGCCGGCAAGGAAGGGAGCATGCGATGGAAAGTTCCCCCACAGTCCTACAAAAATTTCCCGGTTCATTGGCTCAGGCTGCAACTTTCCAAACACAGTAGCCTCAAGCTAAACCTCCCCAGTCTCCGTTTCAGACTCTGACCTCGGGACCCAGTTTTCAGCCGGTCTCAGTTGTTTCACAGCACAAGGACTATGTGTGCACAGGCTAAAAGGCAAGCTATAAATACCAAGAGGAATAGGGTTTGCCCATTCTGGGCCTCTTTATAAAGAAGCCTCCAGCAGCAACTTTGCATTTTGAATAACAGCAGTGCTTTTGTACGAGTTTCTGATTTCCTATGATCCTGCAATGAAATATCAGGATCATTAAGCCTGGTTGCTAGGGGATTTCTGGTGGCTCTCGGACATATACTACGAGCTTTCTTTGCTCACAGTTGAAAGACAAAGATCTTTTCTTCCCAATGTTTGGGGGTTTTTTAGCAAAACAAAAGTCCTAAACGCTCTGAAAAGCTAGATTCTGCACCAGACTGCAGCAACCGAGACCAGCAGCACCAAACTCTCTTCAAACACCAGCCCCTGCCCCACGTCACTGCTTCGAGGCTTCCAGGAAAAAAAAACCTTCTCATTTCAAATACACAGACCTAGGATCCAGGCACACATTGCCAAATGACTTGAAAAATTAAGGTCTCCGAGAGCAGTCAAGAGTTCTTGCTGCACACACCAAACACTGTTTCCAGCATCAAGATCTTCCCAACACGTAAGTATGGATGGGTGCCAAAGGGCCACAGGCTCGCATGATCTTTTTAAGCACTGCCATGCTCCAAGTGGCATATAAAGCCTACAACAGGAAATACCTCCTCTCCCGTGGCGTTTCCCCAACGCCCTGCTCAGCTAACTGAGTCCAGTTTTTTTTTTCTTTTTACAGCTGCACAGAACAGACAGCGGAGAGATTCTTGTATAGGATGTGGCTCATGGCAGAGGCGGGAAAAAATGTGCAAATTGAATTAAATCTAAACATTTCTGACTCTAGCCTTCCGGGGCGCAGATGAAGTAGCTGTGCCACCTCCCCAGACGAGACAAGTCCTACCTCCAGGCACACAGAGGGTGAGGGGGACCAGCACTTTACTCGTCCCACACTTGCAGTAACGGGAGCTGCAGCCAGAACGCCCAGCTGGGTACCAGGATGGGCACAAACCCTGCTGTCAGGGGCATCAAGCACAGGGAAGAGCAGCACGGCAGCCCCCAGCTCAGACAGAATGGACTGCCAGTCCTGGTCAAGGGTCCAAGCACCATGCCAGGGGAGCGAGGAGAGACCCTTCCATCCTGCTACCTGAGGGACAGTTGGGGCCAGATTCCCTCTCCTGCTGCTGCCGGTGCCTGGACGGGATCTCCAAGGTTTTCCTCTCCCTCCAGTTCAGCTCCTGGAAAGAGTGACAACCCGTAGAGAGGAGAAGATATTGTGTTGTCCCTTCAAAACATCAGCATCTGTAAGGAGGTGGGTTTTTTCAGCAGATATTGACAAATTTAGGGAGAGTGTCTCCAGACACAGGTGCAAGTCCAAAGGGGCCATGGTCTCCTAGGGGATGTCCTTGCTTCCATGACCCAAACACCAGGAAAGCCAGGCTGTTTGCACCACACGGGGGCAAAATACAAAGTATTAAGAGCAGGGTATGTTGATTTCCCAGTTCGTTGGAGATATCAGGAGAAAAGGCATTATATTAAATTAAGCAGGTCTCTGAACTAATTTCAGCGCTGTTATCTCTGCTTCTTTCACACATGCTATCTGCAGACAAAACTGTCTTTCATATTTATTTCCATGTGATGAAACTTCCATGTTCTGTTTATTAGATTACCTGCTGCATTGGAGAGCCAGAAATTATCTTATAAGATGGCTGCACACTACTGGTAATCAATTGTTTTAATTGGCCTTTCCAGCATAAATTAGTTATCTGCTTTGAAGGAAGTTGAACCTGGCAATGGCAAAACATCATCTGGCCAAAATGGAAAGGAATAAGAATTTCCTAAACACACTCTTGTTTTTTACTCATTTTCTAACTTGACTCCTCCTTTCTGTCGGCCCTCTCCTGGTGCCTTGCAATTACGTCAATTCTCAAGCTGCTCATTCAGAAATTGCCAGGATACAGTTCTCTTTCCCCATTTCTTAACAGCTCATTTCCATGACTCTAAAGAGGGGCGGAATCCACGTCTCTTTTCCACATGGTGATTCAAAGTGGAAAGGTGAAGGAGATCAAAATTTGCATTCATACTTACTGAGCTGTCAGACAGCAGCAAGGAAATGGCCCGATTCATGCAGAGCGCGTACAGGACATACTGTTCACTTTTTATTAGAGTATAAGGAAAAGATAAAGTGTTCTTCAACTTATTTTTGGTTAAAATTAAGTAAATTAAAGCAGCATATTTCATGTTGCGCCTGTGTACAGACTGACAGCTGATGTCTAATGTATTTAAGCTCCTACAGAAAAATAAATTACATGTCACTGATTATGCAACATACCTTTGGTGAGCACTTGCTTAAGCCTGTTCTTCCTTAGCTACAGAAGAACAGGTCACAGAAATGCTGACTGCTTTCCACAGACCAACTAATAAAGACAGCTTTTTCCTTAAATGAGCTTGCACAATAAATACACTTCATTCCAGAGAACGAAATGCAGCCGTGACCCATTGCATCATCTGTGCAAACACAGGCTGCCTAACCAGACCCTGAGAAAGCCAATTTGCCAGCCCTGCTCTTGTGCTCTCTTGGGTCCCAGGAGCCTTACCTATCCAAGCACTGCCCATGAAAAGCAGGGGCTGCAACCCGGGCCCTGATTCCCCCCACTAAAATACACACATGTCACACGGTGCTGCCATTCTGAGGGTATTTGAACCAAGTTACTTTACTGCATGGAAAAAGAGAAACTACCAAGAAAAGAAAACAGAGGCTTGATGAGAAGCTTTAACTTGTTGTTATTTCCCTGGAATGGAGCATCCCTGCATTGACCGTGTTAGGTTGCTTATCAGCAGCCCTCTAGGGATTAATTTGATCAGCAGCGATAGCTGTGCGGATCCTTTCTGAAGCTCTGTTCACCCCAGCTGTTTACATTACAAACATATCACAGTGCCACCAACGACACCATGAGCCAAGCACTGAACAGACCCTACAGTCAGGCTTGATCCCTCTGCACGTTCTCCAGAAAGCCTGAGCTTCCAGGAAGCTTATCTGCCCTCCGCAAACGGCACTGGCAAAGACAGACATCTCTCTTCAAGCTGCGGTCTCCCTTGCACTTATCACATTCAGCATGGCTGCTGCTGTGACACGAGTTCTGCTTGCTCTATTCATGCTGAACTACCTCCGCCACACGACAAGCGGCCAACGAACATCATCACGGCTCTGAGGAGGCCGGGAAAGGCACCATCGCTTTCAGCATGCACCAGGCATCCTCTCCTTCTCTCCGAGACAGGCTTGCGCAGAGCTCTGCATCTTCTCCAGCTAATGAGGGGAAAACGAGAAACAAAACATTGAAGCAACGCGTACATATTGGACAGGCAGGGCAGAGGGGATGTTGTAGAGCAATAATCTCTATCGATCCTGCACAAAGGATCAGATGGGATCCTGCACAAAGGATGCATGGCAGGGCGCAGCTGCATCCCGAAGCGCTGAGACTGCCGCAGGAGCCAGGCCTGGACAGCTATGAGTTAGCAAATTCCCTCAGCGCAGGGCTGCCATAAGGTGTCTAGACTGAGGTGCTCCTGGGAGACAGTGTCTTCGAGAGGACGAAGCAGGGAAGCCTGGCTGGGTAAAGCCCTCTCCTACGCCCACCACTGCTCTGCAATCCTGCACTGTGCTCTCCAAGGGTGCCTAGCCAGCAGGTCAGAAAGCCTCCTGAGCTGGCTTTAACACCACACACACGTTCACCACCCCTTTCTGTATCCTACCTGCACCTCCTACACCCAGGGCACGGCCGACACACAGCCACACAACCCTCCCTCCACCCTGCTCACACCTCTGCTGGGATTTGTGACACCCCCACGGAGTCAGAGGATCCCAGACCTGGGGAGGGGAAACGCCAGGCAGTAGCCATCAGTAGCACCCACTAAGCAGAGCCACCGAGGCCCCCTCAAGTGGCACACGTGCACAGGTACCTCCCCGGGGCCCCAGCCCTGCTCGCTGCCTGAGGCTGGTGGTCTGGGAAACGCAGCAGTGATTGGGAAGGCAGAGCCAGACCTTCTCGTGCCCGAGTGGGACAACACTTGCACCTCCCCAAACTGGAGGTACAGATGCAATCACAGCTCTGTCATGAGCCAAGGTGCAAAGCAGGCTCTTGATACCTGTGGAAATGATGGATAAATGACACAGCCCGTGACGGACATCACCCAGGGAGCTGCAGTGAATTGCTTAGAAACAAGTGAAGACGACTGCCATGTAAAAAAGTAGCCGTATACTTTGGTAAGCAAGTATGGCAGGTAAAAGGCCTCACTTGGTAGTCATTTGGGGTCTTGTTTTGAGATCTCAAGCTACCTCCTCTGAAGCTGGGGTGAACTCTTCTACCCCAGCTGCACTGCAGTGTTAACACCTCTGCCCAATGCAATCTGCACTCCCACGTGCTCCTGGCGAGCACCCCACTTCTCTGCACCCCAGGAGGCTGGCAACAGGGAACTGAGTAGGGCAGCTACTGCTGCCAGGCTTGGTACCATCCTTTGCTTTTTTTGGAGTGGTGGTAAGATGTAGAGTGCACTTTCTTCCCGTCAGCCCCGAGACACCCAGCTGGCAGCATAGCCACTTCAGCGAGAGCGTGGCCAACTCAGCCCCTTTTCCCTTTGGCAGATGAAGCAAGGAGGCGAATGATTATGCTGGTAACACAAGTGGTTTGGGAGCTTCTTGCATAGAAGATTGCTGACAGAAACAAGATCTTGGATGATTACTGGCCACCAAACCTGTCTGTTACAACAGACACATCTCAAATGCCAAAGTCCAATGTGAAACTTTTTAACGACGACAGCTACTACCACTTACGTGAAGCTACAGTGCCTTAGCTGGCTCTGGAACAGCAGCGATGCCTACCGCTGTGAAATTCCCAGGCTGAGATCATTATTAGCATGCTTCAGAGACACGGGCACACAACTACCTTGGGAAGAAAGCAGATCAGACAGAAGTTTTTCTACAAGTTTTTCAGGAAGCTTGAGGTCACGTTAGGCAGTTAGGTGGCTATGTCCATGCCAGTTCATATGCCAGGACGAGCTGATTCAAAGGCAAAGCGGGCATCTGCAACTGCCAAGCACAAAGAATTTCAGGAATACATCGGTGTAACCTACTAGAAGCCTTCATGGAGCTGGCTGGATTTCACCGTGCCAATCAGGACTTAGACTAACAATCTTTATTTTGGGAAAAGCAGGGTCCCTTACTCTTACTGCAGCTCCCTCAGCCATTCATCCAGCAACTAGCAGCAGTTGTGAGGTCTATGCACCACTTAGCACGTTCAGTGAGAGAGCCTTAAATGATGCATAGCCTTATGCTGACCTTCTGCCCAGGGCTAAATCCTGCGCTTGATGCATTACAAGTCCCCGCACGAGCTCCCGGGGATGTACGTGTGTGACAGTAACCCAGCTTTGATAGCTGACTGGAGGCAATTTCTTCTGGGTGCCATACACTCACTCACCCTAATTTGCTCTGTGACCTTTACAAAAAGCAAATTATTTTTATGAAACAAAGGAGAAGGGTTGCACTAAGCATTTGCCTGTTTTCAGAGTAACCAGAGAGTAACTAGGACAAAGTTTGATCCGTTTCAAAATAGCATAATATTTTTAATGACCCATAAGCCCATTTTTAGAGCACAGCAAGGACTTTCTGCCTTAGTTTGAGAGCTCAGATGGTAAAAGCCCAAGACTCCTCCTTTGCCAGCTAGGCTGAAAAACATAGCATGGGAAGAGTCACCCCACGGACTGATGTCACCAGACAATGCTGCAGTCACTGGATGCAAACACATCTTTCAGGGCAATGAGGTTCTGTTGTATAAACGCACACTTTTATTAAAGGAGGCTTTTTTTTCCCTAGTGAAAAATACAGGCATTTTGCTAATTTATCACCTGCAATGTCAACCAGCCTGGGAAAGTGCTGGGAAATCATGCTAGGAATATGTAAACCTCTGTGGAAGACAGGGTATGATTTTCACCTGTGGATGGGTTGCAGCAGAAGGCGGCTGATCCCACAGAGATCCACTTGGATCTGTGGATGATTCCAGACTCTTGCAAAACTTACAGAGAATCTAAGTGTTCAGCAAATCAGTGACACATCACATTTCACTTGAGTAAGGTTGAGCAGCATGTTTAGACCAAGGGATGTGCCTAATTGTCTTGCTGGAACAAGGCTCTGCTTTCCAAGATGATGTTTTCTCCATTTATATCCATTTCAGCATTATTTGCATTTTCTTGTCATGCTATCAAGATCTGACGGGAAAGCACCAGCACGTTTACATGTGTGCGATACTCAACACACACAGAGATGGAACTGACAGCTCTGTGAGACAAAGTTGAGAATGTCAACAGATTCACTGGGAAGTTCTCCCTCCAGTTTACCCAAGGGTCTAACGACCTTCGTCAAGAGTCACAGTTAAAAAAGACACTGATCGTTGCTCATTTTCTCCTTGCTCTCTTATAAAAAGACCACCACCCACTCCATCTACTCAAATCACACACGCCGTTATCTAAACCCTTCTGCAAACGCACCCCTCAACTGTTAATCGTTACCACGGAGAATACAACTCTCATCTATATAAATTAGGACGTAATTTGTGTATCTAAACATCACAGCTCAGCTCACCTGGTGTGCCTGACAAGACAGGAAGCACCGCATGCACGGATGAGTGAGTTCACATGGAATACAAGTCAGGGAAAACGACACGTTACGCTCCTCAGCAGCCTCAAATAACGGCAAACGGCTGTATAAAACCTCATTTTCTACAAAACGGGCAGCGCGTCGGCGAAAGCCAGTAAAGCGATAGTGCTGGCCGCAGCAGGCTTGGCCGCAGCCTTGGCTGGACACAGGGTCAAAGGCATCAGGAGCCCCTTCGCTTGTGCGGTGTAGCCCACCTGCGGGACCAG